>NC_083354.1:31092652-31210152 GCF_030254825.1 Meriones unguiculatus | reverse complement strand
GGCAGAGCTGTCTTTTACTCCGAGCTGGCTCCCAGGAGCCCCCAGAACAGCATAAGGCATGCTCTTTAGCTCTGTGCCCTGGTCTGAAAAAAAGGACTTACAAGTTAAATCCAGAAATTAGAAAGTAGGTAATTCCCTCACTAACCGGTTAATATTTATTTTAAAGCATATTTTGAAAATTTTGATTTAAGTGTTGTTCTTGGAATTTCCCAAGTTCTTTTGGCTGAGTTTCTGACCCAAGCTCTCAAGTATTAGCTCTCAAGGAAGTCAAATACAGAAAGCTGAATGAGGGGCCAGAGAAATGGTTCCACAGGAGGCATTTGCCACACAACCTGATGACCTGCGTTCCGTTGCCAGCCTGACCTCACAGTACCAGGAGGGAACGGACGCTACAAAGTCGCTCTTTGACCGCCTCATGTGTGTGCTAGCATGTGTGCATCCTAATAAGATGCTCACAGACGGGGTGGGAGGCAGCTGGATGGTGCTGAGCGGTTGCACAGCAGAAGGCAGGACATTAAGTGCAAATGCCAGGGACCAGTTAATCCTGCAGGAGCTCGGGCAGGATTCTCACCTTCCAGGAAGAGCAAGGGCTCTCCTGTTCCGGAGCCCTCCTTGACTAATCCCAGCAGCTCTGGAGCGAGGTCTGATGTTTCTCCCATGGGAGATCCTGGGCAGCTCTCAGCGTCAGACACAGCGTGGTGTCTTCTACTCCAGAACACTCAGCACCATGCATAAGCCATCTGTGAGTGGCCGTCTTTCCTTCTGTCCATCACCTCAGTGTGGTGTCCTTGCTGCCTAACCCTGCCTAGGACCTTCTTAGACTCTTCCAGCCAAGGCCCTTCTTCCCCCTTTCCTCTACGGCCGCCTCTGTCACACCCAGGGTTTCCTTTCTCTGTTCTCCTGTTCTGCACTGCTCAGGGCTTGATGCTGGCTACTCTAGCTTCTTGCTCCGGCCTGAGCGGGTGGCTGAGTATTCTCCCCCTTCTCTCCTCTCCTGATGCCAACCCTGGCTGAGTCCCATCACCTTCCAAACTCGACCACATTGCCCAACCTCCCTTTCCTACCCTCTCTTAGGCCTATCCCAATGTCACTGGCCAATACTGCTGCTGTTCTCTTCTCAGTTAAAATACTTGTATTGTGAAATACAACATAAAAGTCCCACTAGGGATATAGGAAAACACACACACACACACCTGCCCCAACAATGTGTTACAAGTCTGGATTATTCTTTCTCTTCTTATAAAGTAGTGATGGTGTCCGGGTGCCCTCTGCCTAACCCTGCCGAATCCTATCAGCAACATCTTTGCGTGCAGGTTCCTCTTCTAACACATGAGCTTTGGAGGTGGCATTGCCGACATGAAACTTCTGCTTCCCGCTTGCAGAATCCTAAGTTCACTGACATCCTCTGACAGCACAGATCACAAGGAAACCAAGTGAACTAAATATTGGTGGTGAAAACCCCCATGAGGAGATACGGGACTCACGGGCCCTTTCACCTCTGGGAGAGTGTGCAAAGAAGAGACTGACTTAGGGTAGGCCGGTCATAAAAATGTAAAACAGCACAGAACGTGAATTGTCAGATGATGAACGCCGTGTGCTCACCACCCAGGTCAGCTCCCGCTCCTGTGGGGACCTGCTCTGCCGGGCTCCTTGGTGAAATGCCAGGATTTTCTTCAGCCTCTGCCTGCCGAGTGTCAGTGTCTGGAGAGTCTGGTTCGGCTTGCCTCTGACGTGAGACAGACTCCTACAGCAGGGCCTCTTCAGCAAGGGCATCTCCGTGCAGCACTGTTTACGTGAGATTCCCGCAGAGCGCTGGTATCTTAAGCCCTGGTCTTTGTTCCTAACTGTCCACCATGAGAACGCCCATCTCCCACACTCCTACCCTCCTCATACCTCCCTGATAAATTACCATCCTTAGGACTCTGTATGTATGTATTTCCTTTCTCTCTCCAAGAAGCTCGCCACAGAACCCTGCCTAGGAGGTCCTAACGCACAGAGGCCCTTCGCCACCTTGAACTGTGAGTCCTGTGCACCTACACCGCGTGCTGACCCTGTACCTAGTGAACACAGAGCCAAACAGCAGGGCTGTGCTCACTCGTACGGAATCCTGCTGAGGCCTGAGCACTGTGCTGGGCCCATGGATGTGCAGGGGACACACATGCATCTATCATGCATCTGTTATTCCATTTTGCTTGCAGGAGACAGAAGTCCGATGACCTCCGCTGGCCGCTATGATTTAAATCTCTCCCTGCAAAGAGATATCTCCCCACAATATCACCTCAGTGTGGTGTCCTTGCTGCTTAACCCTGCCCAGGACCGCTATGGATCCTGGCCGCTATGATTTAAATCTCTCCCCGCAAAGCGTATGTGCTGAAAATGGAATGGTCAGATGTGTCTGTCGCTGGTATTCAGAGGGCGGCTTGGGGAAGTCATGGGGATTGCACAGCCTTGAGCAGGGGACGTCCGTGATAGCGCCATGGTTTGATAGAGGAGTCTGGGTTATCGCCTGCCTTGGCATGTGGTGCCTTCTTGTGTACAGCGCTGCAAGGTGGCCCTTGCCAGAGCTGAGAGGGATGCTAGGTTTCCATCGTTAACCGATTGGATTAGGAGTAAACGTCGCCCAAACTTTCCTGTAAGCTGGCCTTTTTAGTCTCCTGGGAAGATGAGCTACAGGTACCAATCACTGTGCCCAGCCCCATTCCTGGTCAATTCTTGCCCTTGGCTGCTTTGTGAGAGCAGCAGGAGACAGTGGGACAGGAAGGCTGTTTTTCTCAGTGCTCAGTCACCTTACGTGGCCTCTCAGTGTCAGTGCAGACGGGGCCAGAAGCGAGGCTGCAGACTGCCCATGGGGAGTGGCTTGGGAACCGACGCTCTAGTCCAGACGTTTCCGTCATGGCCGTCTCTTCCCCAGGGCCGCCCTGTGCCAAACAGCTTCTGGCTCTTTGAGCTTTCTTATTATTTGGATTGGGGGTAAACAGAAGTTTCCTTTCTGGCTCTCTCAGTTGAAACACACGTTGCTGTATATATATTTTTGTCATTTTGAATGAAAACAGAGCTACATCTCTGCCATGCGCATCTTGAGATATGGAAACAGGAGAGGGAAGCTGGGGTGTGGGGTAGAGATGGGGCGAGCCTGCCTCTTCGCTCCTCAGAGGATGTGCAGGAGGTGGAGGGCCTAGATGAGAACCCAGAGCACCAGGTCCCATGACAGCCGCTGTGAGGGCAAGTCTCCTGCCTGAGCTCCCCGGGGCCTGTTGCCTGGGAGGAGCATTTGGGATGTGAGTCCTTCAACTCTGTTATTCTTTCCACCCTTGGGAGTGGAAAACACCTGCAAGCCACAGAAAGAGGAAGACTCCGTCTCAAAAGGAAGAGCGGTTCTCATTACCAAACGGCCAGCACTCACAGACGGATGTTAGGAGATGTGTATGTGTGTGTGTATGTGTGTGTGTGGTGTGTGTGTGTGTGAGTGTGTGGTGTGTGTGTGTGTGTGTGTGAGTGTGTGGTGTGTGTGTGTGTGTATGTGTGTGTGTATGTGTGTGTATGTGTGTGTGTGGTGTGTGTGGGTGTGTATGTGTGTGTGTGGTGTGTGTGGGTGTGTATGTGTGTGTGTGGTGTGTGTGGGTGTGTATGTGTGTGTGGTGTGTGTGTGTGAGTGTGTGTGTGGTGTGTGTGTGTGTGTGAGTGTGTGTGTGTGTGTGGTGTGTGTGTGTGAGTGTGTGTGTGGTGTGTGTGGTGTATGTGGTGTGTGTGTGTGTGAGTGTGTGTGTTTGTGTGTGTGTGTGGTGTGTGTGTGTGAGTGTGTGTGTGAGTGTGTGTGTTTGTGTGTGTGTGTGTGGTGTGTGTGTGTGTGTGTGTGGTGTGTGTGTGTGAGTGTGTGTGTGTGTGGTGTGTGTGGTGTGTGTGTATGAGTGTGTGTGTGGTGTGTGTGTGAGTGTGTGGGGTGTGTGTGTGTGTGTGTGTGAGTGTGTGGTGTGTGTGTGTGAGTGTGTGTGGTGTGTGTGGTGTATGTGGTGTGTGTGTGTGTGAGTGTGTGTGTGTTTGTGTGTGTGTGTGTGGTGTGTGTGTGTGTGAGTGTGTGGTGTGTGTGTGTGTGTGTGGTGTGGTGTGTGTGTGTGTGTGTGTGTGTGTGGTGTGTGTGTGTGAGTGTGTGTGTGTGTGTGGTGTGTGTGGTGTGTGTGTATGAGTGTGTGTGTGGTGTGTGTGTGTGTGAGTGTGTGGGGTGTGTGTGTGTGTGTGTGTGTGTGTTTCGTGTTGTACTTTTCTAACTGTTTGAAATTACATGTGAAAATATTTGCTAAATGAACACAGAGGAGGGAGAGAAGACTTCTTTCTTGGAAGCGTGATTTACTGCCATACCCTCTCATCCAGGGCCATTTGCTCAGCAGCCCCTTCAGTCTCTGATGCCTTCATTAACGCCTCTCTCCTCCTTGCTGTTCCCAACGTTCTTCCTTCCACTTTCCAAGCCACACCCAGAGTGTGCGCTTTTCCTCCTCCCAGACTTTCCACACCTTATTCCATTCCATCAGCCGAAGGGCCTGCCTTAGCTGGTCACAGTTGACAGATAACTTACGGTGAGGTATGGATGTGGCGTTGACTGTCCTGCCCACGTCCCCTCCTAAAGCTCTGAGACACGTGTGTTTCCACCATTTAATATAATAACCTCCTTCTTGATGCCTCACCTAGATCCCCGTTACCAGAGCACATAGCCCTCTCCTGACAACGCAGGCTGCAAAAGCTCACCTCCAACCTCATGGGAGAGAGTGCATCTAGTCCACAGCCTGCTGAACCTCTTTTCCTCAGTGGGGTAGGCTCTGGTTCCCTTCATGTCCAGGGCTCCCCGCAGATGTAATTTGAAGTGGATTCCAGCAAAACTCCATCTTTGCTCTATAATGTTTCCTTCCCTTTGTCCGCAGACCCTTTGAGCCCCAGTCCTCACTCAGCTCTGGTTTTGTGGAACCTGACTAGGACACAGGAACAGACTTCTGAAAGAGTTGTGGGAAGAGCATAAATAAGTGGATGTTGATAAAAGCCAGTAGCACAAGGAGGCTGGTGAGGTTGGTGTTGATTGTCACAGGTTCTAGAAACGCTGGGGCAGTAAGCCTCCGGACTCATCTGCCAGGCCTGGCCTAAGTTAGGCTCCCCTGGGAGGGCCGTAGGGGTTGTCTTGGTCAGGCTGACTGAGCGGGGAACTCCTGCCCACCCTGGGCAGCACCATTCCGTCTGCTGGGATTGTCTAAACGGGAGAAAGTGATTTGAGCACAAGCATTCATTCACGATTTCTCCTTTCTGTTTGTGGATGTGACGTAAGCAACCGCCTCAAACTCCTGCAGCCTTGACTTCTCCGCCGTGGTGGAGTAAACCCGTGACCTGTGAGCCAGAGTAAAGGCTTTTCCTTTAAGTTGCTTCTCTCAGCGTGTTTTACCATAGATGGAACTGGGGTCGGGGACGGACACTGGCTTCTCATTATGAGCTTCTTTGTTTTCGTTTTTTATTTCCATGCACTTGCGTCACTATAATTAAAATACTTTAATTCTTAAAACAATCCTCACTTCTGAAGTGACATGGTGGCCCTGTCTTGAATGGACATCTGGATTTCATTTTGGAAAATTGATACAGAAATTTCAAAAATTTTGTTGGTCCTGGGTCAAAAAGGTTAGAAGTGAATTTACCTCTCTGTCACTAGTCAGAATTTTCTATTGGAATTTTTCAATATGTGAAAAGCAACCTAATCCCAAATTGGAATATAGGGGGACAAAATGATGTTCTGATTATTCGTTACTAAGTGACAAGACATTAAGATTAGGCATCCACTGCTGTAGTGTATGAGAAGCTGTTCAGTCCAGCGCCGAGGACAGAGAATTTGCAGGGAACAGAAGCCCTGCAAGCCCTGACACAGCGTCTGTCTCCAGCGGGGAGCAGCTGTGTTTGGGAGGAAGGCCCGAGCCACTGCCCAGGAGGGAGAAAACTTGGAGCAGGGTCAGGAGTGGTAAGAGCCATATTTCCTGATTTCATATGTCACTTCTCCTTTAAGTCACTGTTGATGGTGCGACCTCAGTCAGCCGCGTGTTGCTGGGGAATCAGTGTCGCCAAGTGTCCAAGGAGCTGGCGATGGGAGAGGAAGGGCCCAGAGGGTCCAGCTGGGCTCCTGAAAGCTCTGTTAGCCAGCTCCGGTGGGGAAAGACTGGAGGAGTCCTTCCTATTTTGGTTGAAAAAATGGCAGAGCTAGAAGCTGCATAGGAGTTAGGAGACTGTTGTCATCCAGAGGACACTTGGAGGGCCGGACGATGGGGACAATAAAAGGAGCAAACAATGTTATGCCTCGCCATGAAGAGCTCCCAAAGGAGTGCCTTTGTAGGTTAGCTCGCCATGCAGTCTCAGCTCCTCACTGATGTCTGACACAGCACCGCGGTACGCCGAGAACTGGATTAGACTACAAGTTTAGACACAGTCTTAACGTAGCAGGGCTTGGGGGTCTTCAGAGCCTGCAGCTTGGAAAGTGCTTGCAACAAAAACACGAGGACATGAGTTCGGGTCCCCAGAACCTATGAAAAATGGCAACATGCAGCTATGACCACAGCACTGGGTAGCCAGAGACAGGAACAGATGCTTGTCTCGTGACCCAGGGCCAGAGTTCGGTTGGTGATATCCTTGGGAGAAGCTCAGTCTTGGGTAGCAATGCCTCCCGCCCCCCGGGATGAGTGCTCATAAGTTGGAGACACTCTTAGACATAGGCTCACCACGTGGCTGCTGTGAGGACCAGGGCGAGCCCAGCAGTGGCTCTGCGGGAGAGGCTGCTGCAGGCGTGCTTGGCTCTGTGCCGGGAAAACCTGCAGGTGTGCCTCACCAACAGTGCCCTTGCATCCCTCGCTTTGACACCGTGCGCCACAAAGTTCTCTCAAAGAGCTGTTTTCCACAGAAGGTGGCTAGATGCTTGTGGTGTGATCATACAGGATATGAGCCTACAGGAAGGGAGCCTCATCATCGTGGCTGAATCCACTGAAATGTGGGTAGCAGAACCTCCTTATCTGGGGGAGCTCTGGTTCGGCCTCAGAGGGTGTCCACCATCAGAACAGTCACAGCACCCATACAGCAGTCAGTGTGTAACTGAGGGTCCCCAGGCCTGAGGCCCACACTCTGTACGTCCTCGGAGCATGCACTGTACAGATCTTTGACCGGAAGCTGAATTTGAACACCAGTAGCCATAAATTCACAGGCAAATGGGTCACCTGTGTGCATTAGTGTCTTCTCTGTACAGATAGCAACAGGGTCAGCCTCCTGAGCTTCTGTAAAGATGAATTGATTCTTAAATCCAGTTACAACAAGTCCTGGATCACAGAAAGAGTTCTGGGTCCATGAAATGTGGTTTGTAGGAAGGCCTGTTTGCAGCTGACTGCTAACCCCGGACCTTGTCCCAGGACCCTCCTCTGACTGAGCCACGAGCAGGGATGATCTTCTCACATCCACTGGGGCTCCCACACCCTCAGACACAACCCTGGAGCCAAGTTCTCGTCAGCTGCTTTCCCTGAGTCAGTGGCATACTGCGCACCTTGTCCGTAACTGTGCCCAGCCAGGGCGCAGCAGCTTTCCCGACCCACATCTGCAGCTGGAGCAGCTGGAAAGGGATGGTTGCTCAAGCAAACCTGCCAGTGTGGCCACGGCCTTCAGGCCTTCATGGTCCCCAACTCCAGTGACCGAGGTCAGTAAAAGACCTGACTTACTGCCCATACAGGGGACTTGAGTCTTCTCCACCGTGTGGTCTGAGCAAGACTGGTCGTGGGTCTGTGTGATTTCTAGAGAACTAGAGAAGGCCTTTCATCTCGTAAATATACTTTAGCTTCACTTTAACTTTACAGCCTCCAGCTTCTCCTGGCTTTAAAGTAAGATCCGTTGTCACTGGGTTGGGTGTGTAGATACACAGTTCATGAGCCTTTGTGAGCCTCTGTCTTCTAAGGCAGGAGGATATCAGAACCAAAGCGAACCGTTGTCCTGCTCAGCGCTGCCCGTTCCAGGCAAGAGGAGACAATCTGTTATAATGTCAGCCAACTAACTGGCCAGGCTGTGTCCAGTGTCTTCTTTTGTGTGTGCGTGGGAGTAACAGTGCATCTGTAGAGGCCAAAGATTCACGTTTCTCTATCTCTGTCTGCTTTCTAAATAACAATAATTTGAAGGTTGAACTCACAGCTTCATCTAGAATGGCTCACCAGCCAGCCGCAGGGAGCTCCTGGTGTCAGCCCCAGTGAAGAGTGCTGGTGTCCACACTCAGGTCCCTGTGCCGGCACCTCCCAGCGGATCCCTCGCCCCTCCCCCTCTGGCGTCCACCAACAGTGTGATCCAAGCATGGGGTGGCGTTCCGTTGACGGCAATTCTCCCACGGTCGCCAGTCAGAGCCAGCAGTCAGCTACGGTTGCTGGTAGGCAGTCCTCCGTGCCCTCTCTGCCCTGTGTAACTGCTGCCCACATGTGCTTGGCCAGCCCTTACATGTAGGTGGTATGATGTGCCGAGTTTTCAAACTGTATCTTAATTAATGTAAATTAGGTCGTTAGCTGTAACTCACAGCTCTCATATCAGGCAGCTCGGATCTAGAGAACTTAATCAGAAGCCCGATGTTTCCGGAGCGATCTGCCCCTCACTGCCCGAGCAGCCCTAAGTTTTCTTGCCGGGTGGGAATCCCAGCGGTAAGAAGTGACTGGCATGGTTGTAAATGTTGTTCCTGTTTTCCGCCATCATGCTTTTACCTCTGCTTGTGCTCTGCCCAGAATGTTCGCTTATCTTGCCTGAACTCGCCCGCAAGCTTCCTGCCAGCCAGACTTCAAGATGTGGCTCCCATCCCGCCCTTGCGTACCAAGCAAGGCCCTGCCCTGCTCCGGCACAGTCAGAACACTGCTGATAGTGTCAGCTGCCGTGGGGTGGGAGAGCCTGCCCAGTCTGCCGTGCTTGCTAGACGAGCATGAGGACATGAGTTCAGGCCCCAGCATCCAGGCATGCTCGCACACGCTCGTGCTTCAGCGGCAGGAGGTGGAGGTCACTGGGCAGCCAGTCCATCTGCCGCAGCAACAGGGCAAGAGTCCCTGTCTCAAAGGATGAGAGGGCAATGCTTGAAGAAGACCTCTGACACTGCTCTGGCCTCCACACACACAGGATCACACACACACACACACACACACACACACACACACACACACAGGAACACACATACACACAGGAACACACATACAAAGAAACACACAGGAACACACAGAGGGATGGACACACAGAGACACACATGTGCACACATAGGGACATAAACATACACTCACACAGGTGCACACACAAGGACACACACACACACACACACACAGCAATCAACCCACTCCTGGAGAGAACAAGGACTCTGTGCCTTACTCACCTCTGGGCCTCTGAAGACGAACTAGGGTGATAGATATGGGTCTGTTTGCGTCTTCCACATGTGGACTTCCGTTAGACCAGCACCATTTGTTGAAGATGCTGTCTCTTTTCCCTGTATGGTTTCGGCTTCTTTGTCAAAAATCGGGTGTCCATGGGTGTGTGGGTTTACTTCTGGGTCTTCTATTCGATTCCATCGATCCTCCAGTCTGTTTCTACTAGGACCATGCAGTTTTCATTACTGCTGCTCTATAGTACACCCAGAGATCAGGGATGGAGATGCCTCCAGAAGATCTTTGATTGTAGAGGATTGTTTTAGCGATTCTGGGTTTCTTATTATTCCATATGAAGTTGAGAATTTTTCTTTCCAAGTCTGTAAAGGATTGTGTTGGTATTTTGATGGGAATTGCATTGAATCTGTAGATTGCTTTTGGTAAGATGGCCATTTTTACTTTTAATCCTGCTGAGCCATGAGCATGGGAGATCTTTCCATCTTCTGATATCTTCTTCAGTTTCTTTCTTCAGAGACTTGAAGTTCTTGTAGTACAGGCCTTTGACTTGCTTGGTTAGAGATACACTGAGATATTTATATTATTTGTGGCTATTGTGAAGGGTGTTTCCCTAATTTCTTTCTCAGCCTGTTTATCACTTGTATACAGGAGGGCTATTGAAATTTATTTATTTTTAGTTAATTTTTTATCCAGCCGCTTTGCTGAAGGTGTTTATCAGCTGAAGGAGTTCTCTGAATTTTGGGGGTTACGCATGTATATTATCATGTCATCTGCAAATAGCGATACTTTGACTTCTTCCTTTCCCACTTGTATCCCTTTTATCTCCTTTAGTTGTCTTATTGCTGTAGATAGGACTTCAAGCACCATGTTGAAGAGATATGGAGAGAGTGGGCAGCCTTGTCTTGTCCCTGATTTTAGCATAAACACTTTAAGTTTTTCTCCATATTTGATGTTGGCTTGCTGAATATTGCCTTTATTGTGTTTAGGTAAGTGCTTTGTATCCCTGATCTCTCTAGGACTTTCAACATGAAGGAGTGTTGGATTGTATCAAAGGCCTTTTCAGCATCTAGTGTGATGATCATATGTGTGTTCCTTTCTTTCAGCGTGTTTGAATGGTGCATTAGGCTGATGGATTTTCCTATATTGAACCACCCCTGCATCCCTGGGATGAAGCCCACTTGATCATGGTGGGTGATATCTTTGATGTGTTCTTGGACTCGGCTTGCGAGTATTTGTTGAGTATTTTTGCATCGATGTTCATAAGGGACGCTGGCCTCTCAGGAAAGGAGCGTGTCTACACTCTTTCTGCTCCCAACCTTGCTCAGGTTGCGTCTCCTTCCAGAGTTGCCCTTTTTGCCTCACACGAACAGCATTTATCTGTGGTTGTTGGCACTCGGCTTAAATTTCATGACCATACGGAAACCTTCCTCAATACCCAAATCAGTCTCCTGGACCCTGGGCCTCTCCTCTTAGCACTTACCAGACTGTCACTCTAAAGAGCTTCTCTTGCTTGCTAGGTGTCAGGCTCTATAAAGGCTGGCCCAGTGCCTGACCTACCCATGCATGCATTTCACAGGCCAAGGCCCAACCATCATAAAAGAGGAGGGACGAGAGAAGGGGTGTTGGGGGCAAGTCAGGCAGGAGGCAGGCAGACAGGCAGGCAGGCAGGCAGGCAGGCAGGCAGGCAGACAGGCAGGCAGACGGGGCCGGAGGGTGGGCAGATAGGCAGGTGGGCAGGCGGGCAGAGAGGCAGGCAGGCAGGCAGGCAGAGAGGCAGGCAGGCAGGCAGGCAGAGAGGCAGGCAGGCAGGCAGGCAGAGAGGCAGGCAGACGGGGCGGGAGGGTGGGCAGATAGGCAGGTGGGCAGGCGGGCAGAGAGGCAGGCAGGCAGGCAGGCAGGCAGAGAGGCAGGCAGGCAGGCAGAGAGGCAGGCAGGCAGGCAGGCAGAGAGGCAGGCAGGCAGGCAGGCAGACGGGGCGGGAGGGTGGGCAGATAGGCAGGTGGGCAGGCGGGCAGAGAGGCAGAGAGGCAGGCAGGCAGGCAGACAGGCAGGCAGGCAGGCAGACAGGCAGGCAGAGAGGCAGGCAGGCAGGCAGGCAGGCAGAGAGGCAGGCAGGCAGGCAGGCAGGCAGGCAGGCAGGCAGAGAGGCAGGCGGGCAGGCGGGCAGGCGGGCGGGCGGGCGGGCAGGCAGGCGCTGGCCAGCATTTCTTCTGTGCACACTGTGTGGCCTAGAACATGGTGCTTGGCTTTGCTTATACTCTTTGCCCTTTAAGGGTGGTGGTGGTAAACAATGGCCTTCTCAGGCCAAACACTAGGGGCTCCAGGATCCTGCGCCTTGGCGAGTTGGAAACCAAGGCTACATTGTAGCCACCCCCTCCCCACAGCCTCACACCTGGTCCTCTGCAGGTGAAACTCCCTATGATCCTGGGCAATTCCAACAGGCTCCCTCCCTTCCCCCATCACCACCCAGCGACTGTGCGCACACAGCACCTTATTCTACAGCTCAGAAACAGCTAACAATATCAACACAATGTTTCCTCAGGAGTCTGGCATTACACCAGGGGAGAAGTGAGCTAGAATGGACACAAAGTCCACGCTGTGCACCTTGGAGGGACAGTTGCGGGAATACCGGCAAATGCTAAACAGGCTTTGTGTTTTGGCTAACAGCATCGTACCACTGCTAATTTCTTAGTTTTAACAAATGTTCTACAGTTACATAAGATGCCTCCATCATGGGAAGTCAGGTGAGAGGAAAGGAGGTTTAGGTTATGCCTGAGACTACTAAGTAAATAGAAATTTACCATATCCAGGAGAAATTTTAAGACTTTGCCTCGTTTCTTCTATGGCCCCCAAATCACCAACATTTCTGGATACCGATTAGTGCCTGTAATGCTCTTCCTGTTCCTTCTCTGTTTTCTGTAATTGCATATGTTTCTTTTCAATCAGAAAAAAAATAAATGTTTCATTAAAAATAATTAAAGTATGATTTAGGAGTTGTATGTAGGAACAGTTTTGTTTTTAATTAAGGAACCATTGAGAATCCAGCTGTAAGAGACAAACGTAGTAGCCTGTACCGTATCCTGCAGAGCTAGACCCGAAGTCGCTCACATGCAGGTGCGGTTCTCTGGTGCTGGAACCGGAGCTGGCCAGTCAGACAGCGATGCCGGTGTCTGCCGTGTGTCTAGCAGCTGTGATTAAAGCAGAGCGTGTGCCGATAATTTCCAAACGAAAGGTGTCCCTACCCCACAGCTGCCAGGGTAGCTCGGGGCGCTCCCCAGGTGTCGCCCTTCCAGCTCTCACACCACCGCTGCATGGTGCCAGAGAGCGCACAGGGCCACGCGTCACTTTCTTCCACACTGATACATGCCTTCTTGGAGTGGGGAGACAGACTCCTGAGACCCGGAAGCTCAGACTAAGGAAACGAAGAGGGCTCAGAAAGCTCTGAGACCCACCGGCCCTTCCTGAGGTACTGTGAGCAACCTGGGGTGGGGGAGGGGCACCCTTGCTTGGAGCAGCCGTGAACTTGGACAGCAAGTTCCTGGCTGAAGCTCTGTGAATCATCGCCCATGCGGGAATGTGGAGCTCTTTAGTAAAGCAGCTTTCTCTGAGGCTCCCATTGTCTTTTAATAAGTAACTTAATACAGACATTGGATCCCTAAGCTAGAATTGGGTAGAAGAGTTCCGCTGGTCAGCTTGTGGTCCCCCTGCATGTGATCTACCAGGAAAGCCGCACAATATACGGTGTGACGGAGAGTGCGGAGTGGGGTCTCTGTGCTGCTGCAGTCACAGAGACCACCCACGTGAGCCGTCTGGGGAGAGCAGGAGCAGCCAGCACATGCATGCGGAGCAGGCAGTGTCGGGGGAGGCACATCAGTGGGCCTGCGGCTTTGACGTTGCTCTGTATGAGTTTGTTTGACAACAGTGAGCGGAGTCATCTGGAAAGCAAACCAGAGAAAGAGGTGAGCTTTTCAGAGTCAGATGGCCTTCTGGAGATCTAAGAACACTGAAGTTTCACATCGCTCTGCCCCGGCCTCACCCCATCCCTCTCCCCCTCTCTGTCCTCGGCAGTTGTGTGAGCTGGTCAGAACCCTGTTAAGTGGAATCTTCCTTCTTAAGCCTGTTTGGAAAAAGTGATGCTGGCGGGGCCCCATGAGCATTGCTGGCTGTTCCCTGCTGCACGCAGCACCCCGAGGCTTCCTGTTATTTGGGACTAGACATCCATCCTCAGAGAGGAACCAAACAACCTTTTCCTTACTTGGGAGTAGGAGGACTCTGCTTCCAGGAAGCCTTAACCTTGGAGAGAGGCAGCCTCGACCACTGCTGCTTGTTGGCCACTTGTGCCCGGAGCACGGCTTTCCGTCCAGGCTCCATGCTATGCACAGCCAGCTGGAATGCCGGGATCTTTCTCCCCAGAGAGCCACTGTCACATGCTGGTGACCAAGCACCAGGTTCTGAGTCTTATGTGCCTTTGCCCCTTGGCTTTCTCACTATCCACTTTTATGAGACTGTGGGTCTTCCTCGGAATGGCTCCCTTAGCTGCCCTCCAGCAGCTGCTCCTGCTCTTCTGAGCCCTTCCTCACGGATGACTTGCTGTGCATTCGAAATCCTCCTTCAAGTCACATTTCACAGATTCTGAGGTCCCCAGGAACAGTGTTTAGAGGTACAGAATCATGGGGCCCACCCAGGACCCCATCCCAGGAGAATTATACTGCAACAGGACTTCTGAATAATTTGTGTGTGTCCTACACTGGAAAGTGGAACTGTTAAAATGAAGTATCCTGACACCCAAGTCTTTATCACCAGCAGTGAGATCCAGCTGCTCAAAGCACGGGGTCCTGGGCACCATTTGCAAATGAAAACATCTGCCAGTAAGACCCAGGAATTGGCAGCAGCAGACGCTCCCCTGCATCTACCTTGACTTTCTGCTTGGAGGTGAAGAGCACTGGCTGCTCTTGCAGAGGGCCTGGATTCGGCCTAGAAACCACTTCAGGCAGCTAACAGTGATTTGTAACTCCAGCTAAAAGGGATCTGGGTTTTCTTTTGGCTTCTGCAGGCACCTGTATGCTTGCAGCAGACATGTTCATTGCCAGAAACACATGCATACACATAAATAAATATAAATTTAAATTAATATTAAATTTTACAAGGAAAGAAATTGTATAAAGGTAAATTACAACAATAAATGTCTTCAATGAATCATTTTGATTACACATTTTATTATATTGATCATGAATTATTAAACACTGTCATAATGGGTATATAAATATTAGATATTTCATGTGGTGATTTTACTTCGAACATGAACTATTGTATCTCATGTATTTCGGCATTTCCAAGATGGCTGACTCCTCCTTTGGCCTCCCTTCCTGCCCCATTGCTGGTCTGTCCCAAGAGCACTGATGTTTAATTTACATAGACACATAGCTGTGGAGAGATCATATGAGAATACATAATTGTATTTGTATTTGTTTTTATACAGTGACACTCATGGTATTATTATGAAGTTTTTATTTTTTTAGCCAATAGTATGCTCTGAGGAACCTTCTATGGTAAACAGCAGAGATCTGCCCTGTTACTCTCTGCTGTGTGGTACTCTCTTGGATGGGTAGGCATTGTGGAAACCATTAGCTAGAGTTTGGTTTTCAATTGTCCTGTGTATTGCACATGGTATTGGACATGGTGCCAGCCTCAAGGGGAGGGGACTAACGGCAGGTCTTTGGTCATTGGGAATGTCCCCTTGAAGAGACTGTGAGGCCCTGGCCTCTTCCGTTCCCCCACTTCCCCACTGGGAGGTGAGGGTGTTTGCTTGGCCGGGCACTCCATCCTGCAAATGTCCTGCCTCCCCTCAGGGCCAACAGCAAGGGGTCAAGCAGCCATGGGCTAGTGCGTCCAACACTGAGAGGCAAGATAAGCCCACATCTTTGAAAGTTGATCACCTTAGGCATTTGTCCTGGGGACGGAACACTAACCAACACATGTGGATTTAGGTATTTGCAATTTTCCAGGATTGCACAAGTACTAGTCTAGTGAATGTTCTCAAACACACCTGCTCCAGCAAGGTGTGTGGGTTTCTTTAAGGTAGGGACTGTGGCAGGCCGGGGAGCCGCTGGTTACAGAGTTACAGAGGGTGAGTGGGAAGCAGCTGCAGCCTTCAGCTCTCACAGCTTCTGTCTGGCCCTGTGTTTTGGAGCTAGCATCAGAGTTCCTGCTCCGAGGATGTCTGACTCATCTCGGACCAGCGAAAGCCCCCAGCACTTGGTCTAACTTCAGCCTTCAGTCCTCAGCATGGCATACCCTCTGAACGGCATGGAGCAGACCCACATCCACCACAGTTGCTCTGAGGCCCCCTCGGGAGAGCTGAAGGGGCTGGAGAGATGGCTCATTGGCCCCGAACTCAGCCTGGACGGAGCGCTGTCCCCAGCATCCATGTCAGGCAGCTCACAACTGCCTGTAACTCCAGCTCCGGGGCATCCCATGCCTCTGACTGCTGTGTTTATTCACAATCATAGGCACACCCCACACAAAAAGATACGCATACATAAAACAATGAAGAGAAATCTTTTTAAAAATTCCCAATTTTGTTTGCCGTAGTAGAGGTCAAAGCTGGAGTCTTTCACAAGCCAGGAAAGCACTGTCACGCTGAGTTATATGCCCAAACTTTGGCTTTTTCACACAGGGGCGTGTCACGTAGCCTGGGCTACCCCAGACTCGAAGTCTTCCTGCCTTGAACTCTGAGAGCTGAGGTTGCAGGCGTGGACTGCGACCCCAGCTTTAAAGGCCGGCATGGACGCCACACACGTGTGGTGGACTCCTCGGGAATTGGCTTATGGAGAAGCTGGAAGATTTGCTCCGTGGCTGCCCTGGCCTGTGACTCACACACGCTCTAGGAGCTTTATCTGGAGGCTTGCCAAGGGCGAGGGCCGCAGCCTCGGTGCCAGTTTCTGGAATGGCACCATAAAACCAAGTGAGGCTCAGGCAAGCCACTGCTGCTGCCTCGGCCCCTCGGTGACGGCATGCTCAGCCCCTCAGTGGCGGTATGGCGTGCTCGGCCCTCGGTGACGACGTGCTCGGCTCAGCATTCCAGCCTGGTGTGGGGGGAAGGCCGCTGACCTGATGGACATTACCCAGGGACAGTGTCTCCCCCATTCTCTGGGGCTATCACACTCCTCACTGAATTTTGAAACAGCCCTGCTTCCGGGCTCTTCAGAGACACTTTTTTTTTCCTTTGACACTTTTTACATAAAAAAACCCAAAACCTTGTGACTTTCCTTGGTGAGCAAACAGCCAAAGGTGTTGGGGAGGTTTGTCATTTTTCTGGTGGCAAGACACTCGAAACCGAATTAATTAGCAGGTGGAGCTTCAGAATCCCGCCTGACCCACAGAAACGGCTCCTCCTGTCCTTGTCAACAAGAGGAAGCTCTCCGCAGCGTGGTGGCTGCACAGGGCCTGGCACGGAAGGGGGAGGGCGTCTGGGCGCGGTCTCTTGCATCCCCACCCTTCAGCCCCTCCTGGAAAGCCACAGTTTTGTGAACAGCGACCACCCCCTTTTGGACCTGAATTCCAGTGTTATCTTTAGCTTTGCAAAACTTATGCCATCAAATCACACCTTTTCACATTTTCCTTCCTTCTAGAAAATCTCAGAGGGACACCGGGACAGTGGTCAGCTGTGCCCCATGAAGACCAGAAGCAGCGACAGGCCAAGCACGTTTGGGTCTCCTATCCCCAAGCCTAAGACACAGCGCCATTCTTTCCTGCCTGTCTAGATCCATGGCCCTGGCCTGCTAGGTTCACACTTACTGAGCTCCTGGACTCTGCTTTGCACAACGGAGAGAGGTGTGAGGCGCTGTGGTACTTAGGCAGCCAAGGCTCCTGCCCGTGATGTTCGCTTCAGACTGTCAACCTGAGGGGCTGTAGGGTCCCCTGGGGGACACACCTCTGGGCGTGGCCGTGAGCAAGTTTCAAATAAGTTTGACTGAAGATGGGGGACACACACCCTGAACTCGGGGGACCGGGAGGCGTTGAGCACCAGCTCTCATCTCGCAGCTTTTGGACAGCACACGCTGGTGAGCAGCCGTCTCACCGCCCTGTGCCACGGCTTCTCTGCCAAGGTGTGCTGTCCCCTCAAACCGTAACCCAGAACCAAACTTTCCTTCTTAAGATGCTCTGGCAAGGCCCCCTCCGAGTCCGTCTCCTGCTGCATGTGCAGGCCTTGCTGAGCCAAAATGCCAAGGTGTCAGAGGCACTGCACACGCCTGCTACACACGCCTGCTTGCACACATGCCTGCTACACACGCCTGCTTGCACACACGCTGCTTACACACGCCTGCTTGCACACAGGCCTGCTACACACGCCTGCTTGCACACACGCTGCTTACACACGCCTGCTTGCACACACGCTGCTTACACACGCCTGCTTGCACACAGGCCTGCTACACACGCCTGCTTGCACACATGCCTGCCTACACACGCCTGTTTGCACACATGCCTGCTTGCACACGCCTGCTTGCACACACGCCTGCTTGCACACACGCCTGCTTGCACACACGCCTGCTTGCACACACGCTGCTTACACACGCCTGCTTGCACACATGCCTGCTTGCACACGCCTGCTTGCACACATACGCTGCTTGCACACGCCTGCTTGCACACACGCTGCTTACACACGCCTGCTTGCACACACGCTGCTTACACACGCCTGCTTGCACACATGCCTGCTTGCACACATGCCTGCTTTCACACACGCCAGCCTACACACGCCTGCTTGCACACACGCCTGCTTCCGGGCACACTTCCTTCCCCACATCTAAAGCAAAAGCAAAAGCCTTTAAATCTGTGTGGCCTGTCAGCACTTACCACAATTTGGCATCATCCGGCCATAACCTGGGCCCAGCTGAGAGTTGTCAGGCCTCCGTGCTTAGCCTCACGGGTAGCCAGCTGTGACCCTTGAATTTGTCCATGAGTCTCCAGGGTTTCCCTGTCCCAGTGGCTTTGTAGCTAGGACAGGTGACAATAAAATGGCAGCGGTAGTAGGACAGGGATTGTCCCACCAGAACTAACAGCGAGCGAGGGCACTCTAGCAGTGTGGCTCGGCCTCTTCAGGCCTGGGCACACGTGGAAACCGGTTGAGCCCCCTCCCTTCCTTCGTTCATACTGGGGAAAACCGCCATGGAAAGCTCCGGATTGGGACATTTGACTTCACTGACGCCCTCACACAGAGCTCAGTGCATGTAAAGGTGAGGCGCTCTTTCTGTGGTTTAGGTCCAAGCCCCCAGCACCAGTGGCTGAGAGCCTGCTGCTGAGAATTGTGGGGTCGTCGTGAACAGCCCTGGCCCGACCCCTTTACAGAGCTCTAATAGTTAGCCCCAGGTCCAGGCACTGGCCCGTGTTGGGGGTGGGCAGGGCTGAAGATTAGGACCACAGGCTGGTCGCCCTCTGGTGACTCAGGTTCCTTGTACCCTAAGGTGGGAAGTGTTAAAGGAAGGGTTGGCCTTTGCCTGCAGTCTCTGTCCCTCTCACCTCTCACCTTCCTGGATCTGTTTGCATGATTTACTGTTTCCTTTTATTTACGTCTGTGTCTGTGTCTGTGTGTGAGGAGCCCTGCTGCCTGTGGAAGTCAAAGGTGCCAGGCCCTCCTGGGGCTGGAGTCAGGGCAGCTGCCTGGTGCTGGGGAAGAAGCTTAGACCCCCTACCAGAGGACGTGTGCTCTAACTGCTGATTCAGCCCTCCCACCCTTTCCTGGGTTTTAGGGCAGAGGGGCCTAACAGGACAATCATCCCTCAGGCCGATCATCCCACAACAGGCAGCTTCTTGATGAAAGGAGGCTAACAACAGGAGCTTCGGAGGCCACATAATCAGGCCATCCTTCCCACAGACCTTTGCATCACTTCATGCTGTCTCCTCCCTCGTATTGTCCTTTAGGTTAAAGGACAAGGCTCCTTTCTTGATAAAGCTAGGGTCTGAACTGCTGAACTTTTGAACTTCAAAATTATTTACTCAGCTGCTCAGTCCATTCCCTAAAATGTGTTTAATCCACTCTCACCAAGTGTGAGGCATCAGGGCTAAGAGGCAGAAGTCTGGCAGTTCCTACCCTGAGGAGGAGTGAGTGCCAGGCCCACCACCCCGGCTCACTGGGAGAGCTGTGGCGGCCTGTGATGTGTAAGGATGCCGCAGATGGGACGTTGCAGCTGAGACAACGAAGGTTAAAGGCCCAAAGAAACTGAAAATTACGCCATCATCGGAGACAGGTGGGCTGGGTTCCCATCGCTGGGGTCTTTTTCTCTGACGACCCTCAGAAAGCAGGTCCCTCCTGAAGGGGGACTACATGTCACCCGGGGTAACTGCACACCAGAGTCTGGCTGAATGACCGGCATGGCCCGGAGAAAAGCAAGGTGTTTCCATGGGGGTTGCGGTGAGGGAGGCCTCGAAAAGGATCCACTCGAGGCTGGCGGAGGAAGGACGTCCCATAGGAAAGCGGGCTCTCTGGGGAAGGCCAGAAATAGCAGGTATGGGATGGGGACTTTGTGGCTCACGGGAAACACTCTGCTTCACTGAGTCTCTGTCCAAGACCAGAAATCTCGTCTCTTGGGGGCTCCTCACTCCTTGGATATAAGACGCGACGACTTGGGCCCTGCTCCTGTAGGGCCTCTTTTGGATTTGACTCTTTCCATCTGGTGTAAGTTAAGTCACTTTTCCATTTCCTGTCAAAGGATCATTGGTTAGGAAATGGCAGGAAGATGCTGCAGGCTTGGAGAACATCCCACGTTTTAAGAGATAGGAAAACAAACTAACAAGGACAACACAGGTCCAGTTTTCAGCCTGGACCATCCTTCCTGGATGGTTCGGTTAACTTCACCCAGCAGTTGGTGACAGCTGATGACCAGTCCGCCATTTCAGAGAGGCTGCGAAGTCATAGCTTTCTAACCTGTCTCGCCTTCTGTCTTTAGCAGCTAAAGTTCTCCTATAAAGAACTTGTAATTGTGCATGTGTGTGTGTATGTGTGTGTATGTGTGTGTGTGTGGTGTGTAAGCATGTTCACGTGTGGGGGTATGGGTACACAGGAGTGAGCATGTATGTGTGTGTGTGTGTGTGTAAGCATGTTCATGTGTGTGGGGGTATGGGTACACAGGAGTGAGCATGTATGTGTGTGTGTGTGTGTGTAAGCATGTTCATGTGTGTGGGGGTATGGGTACACAGGAGTGAGCATGTATGTGTGTGTGTGGTGTGTAAGCATGTTCACGTGTGGGGGTATGGGTACACAGGAGTGAGCATGTATGTGTGTGTAAGCATGTTCATGTGTGTGGGGGTATGGGTACACAGGAGTGAGCATGTATGTGTGTGTAAGCATGTTCATGTGTGTGGGGGTGTGGGTACACAGGAGTGAGCATGTATGTGTGTGTGTGTGTGTGTAAGCATGTTCATGTGTGTGGGGGTGTGGGTACACAGGAGTGAGCATGGTAGAGCCCAGGCAACAACCTTAGTGATGTTCTTCATTGCCGTCTTTTATTCTCTCTCTCATTAAGATGGGAAGGCCAGTGAATGCCAAGGCCCCTCCTGTCTCTGTCCCCATAGTGGGGGGGGGTGTCACAGCACACACCAGCACACCCAGCATTTATGTCTGGGTTCTGGGCTCTGCCTAGGTCTTTCTGCCTTCACGCCAAGCACACTGATGGCGGGACACTCCCCTGGGCCTTTCTGTTGAAAATCAGGAAAACCACCCTGTTTTACCCCTCTTTACCCACTTCTGACTGATTTGTAATGCATTGGAACCATCTTTTTTTTTAAGTGCTCAAACTGCTTCCTGCTTCCTTCTTGGTCAACAGAAGTTCCTTTATGTCCCTTCCATGTCTTTTTGATCTGGCTGTAGTCATCCGCTATTCCACTTGCTTTCGGGAAACAGTACCCTGTCCTCTTCCCGATACATGACTGAGACCGGGAACACCCTTGCTAAACCTTCTTCCTGCTTGTCCAGGACACAGAGCGGTCCAGCTTTGCGGTGTCAGTGAAAACTGCTTTCAGCTATAGGTCAACACGGTGGACAGTCTCCCATCCAGACAGAACGGACAGTCTGGAGCAGGCAGCTGTTAACATTTGTTCAGCCGCCTGTGAGGTCCAGAGCCAGCATCGCCGTGACTCCCTGGCCTCTCTCACAGTTTCAGGAGAGCAGCCCCCGTTCCAGGCAGTATGCCCACAGCCAGGGAGGAAGGAAAAGGGGAGGCCAGAGCCAGCTGCAGCTGTCCTTTTATATGAGAAAAACAAAAGCTAGTCCCAAACCCACTGCCTTGGCCCACAGCTGAATTCCACCTAGATATCCTGGCCAGAAAAAAAAAAAAAAAAAAAAAGGCCGGGAAAGTGAGCGATTGATAGTCTGGTGCCACCGCCTGAGAAGCCGGGGAGTTGGTGTTGACGGTAAGTGCAGGGCTACATTTCCAGAGGACCATCTTGAGTCCCAAACCCACACTCCTTACTCTGCCCTCTACTGCTGTTACTTTTACAGATTTAGGCGATCTGCTTCTGAAGCAGCAGAGCTGAAAAGCGTTGCCGGGGTTTGGGCCACCCGGGTGTGATCATGACTTTGCCCCCAGTAAAATCCCTAGCTGTGGCGATGTGTCTTGTAACCACAGTGGTGGGGAGGCAGAGACCGGCAGATCCTGAGCTCCTTGGCCAGGCAGCCTGGGCGACTTCGGGGGTTTCACCTAGCGCGATCCTGTCTAAGGCGAGGCAAATGGGGCCTGGAGAACGAACCACAGGCAAGCTTGTCCTCTGTCCTCAGCGTCATACACACTTCGGTGCGCACCTCAGGTGTGAGAGCATTCGCACAACCATGAGCTAGAAAGAAGAGACGTGTTTGCAAGGCTGCCCTTAGGACACAAGTTCAGCTGTTCTGACATTTGTGCACAGGTGCTCAGCCCGGTTCTGCTCGCTCGTCAGAGGCCAGCTTCAGCCATGGGGGCTGCACCGCCAGGCACCCTGTCACCTCCTGTCTGCATGAAGTGGGGAGTCCAGCCTCACCTTCATCCAGACAGACACCACCTCTGAGCCGCAGTGACTCCTCAGGGTGACAGAGCAGCCCATGGCCACAGTCTCAACAAGGCTGTCCAACCAACAGCAGTACTGATTGTCTCTGTCTAATTATTAAGTTCTCTCTTAGAAAGCTCAGGCCTCTGATCTCTCTCTCTCCTTCAGTACTCAGTCTGCAAGTAAAAGCAGACCACAGAAGAACGCTCTGAGAGCTTCCTTCCATATAAGATTGAACACGAGGCCATGCCTATAAAACCTGTGCTGTAAACGCTCAGGCAGTCACTTGGGGAAGACACTGGTGGGGAGGGCCCTGACAGCCTCTTGACCAGATGTGAAGTCTGTGGGCCATCTAACTCGAAGTCCACCCTCCTCTTTTTCCTGTCAGCACTCTCCTTCCCTTGTTGGGCTAGGGGAACACGTGGTTCCTGAAAACTAATTTCTCAAGCTCTCTTGGAGCTAGAGCAGGTCGTGTGATGCACTTGGCCAGTGAGGCATAAGCAGAAGTTTTTGGTGGGACTCATTGAGGTGGGCAAGCTCCCAGGCTACATCCTTCAGTCCTGTTAGCACCAGCGGACTCATGGGCCATCTCAAGGCTTATTCACATACTCACTGGTGCTCACTACCAGTGAGTGCAAGCGTGTTGACTGCCGTGTTCCATGTTCTGAGCCAGGTGCAGGAGATGTCCACGTGCTAGGACATGAGCTCAGAGCCCAGACCTTGGCTAACAGGGACGGTGTAACTAGCCACTGAGCAGATAATGCACATGCTACAAATTAAAATCAAAGTATGGGGCTTCTGATATCTACACAGAATCTCAAACCTTGTTTGATTTTCTAACTCTTCCAGGAGGCAGGACTTATAAATATAAAACCATATTTGCCGTAAACACACACACACACACACACACACACACACACACACACACAAACCTCTCTTTTCTCTTCCTCTCTCCATCCTGTTCTTTGTTTTTGTTTTAAAACAGGGTCTCATGTAGCTCAGGGTGGCATTGAATTCACTAGGTAGCCAAGGATGACCTTAAAATTGTTGATCCTTGTAGAATGATTTAATTATTCTGTGTATATCAATTAAATGCAGGAGATTAATGCGCCTATCTCTCTTCTGCCCAGTCACGGGCTTCCATATCTTTATTAACTAATCAGGCATAACTGGTGAACATTCCTTACATCACGCAGACACAGGAGATGGTGCAACACACATAACCATGCCACGACAGGGCTGTAACCAGATCTCAGGGCCCTGAAATCAGACTCCGAGGACACAGCGCACAGGACCCTCCCCAACAGACCCCCTATGTTATATTAATTTTCTATTGCTGCACAACAGATTTCCGCAAACTCGGTGGTGTAAAAACACATATTTGATTCTTAGTATCTCACTGCAATGGCTGTGGGTTGAGGCTCCAGAAAGAAGCTGCTTCCAAGCTCATTCACTTTGTTAAAAAAAAAAAAAAAAATCCGTTCCTAAGAGGTGCGGAATGAGCTCACGTGCCCCGGCCTCGCCTAGCACTCCCACGGCTCTCCTCTGGCCCTGTCTACGCGGCACCTCTGTGCCGAAGGCCATGCTGCGCACACTTCTTCTTGTGCTTCGTCCTTCTCTGCCCCCCACAAGCCAGGTGCCTTCTGCCCGCCCCTATTGGAGGAGGGCTCAGGGCTATAGGAGGACCAGCATACAATTTCATTCTCAGCATTACATCATTGTAGGAGTGGCATCTGTGTAAACAGGCTTCACTCATATTTTAGAAGGAAGGCCTTATCAAAGTTAGGCCACTATTTTTCAGAAAATCAAAATCACCATGATCTCTGAGAATGACAGAATACCAGACCCTGAGGGCAGAAATAACTGAAATCTCGAACACTGGGAGTCAAGCAACAGGCCTTTACCTAAGCCATGGGTCCTGAGACAGTCACAGCAAAAGAGAAAGAAGGCCCTTGAAGGGACCAGAAACAGAACCACATCCCCCAACATATGGGGGTGTGGTGAAGTGACATTTCAAGGTAAACGTAGCTTCTAATGACTCAGAAAAGAAAGGTCCCAGGAGAAAGCAAATTAAACCCCTAACAGAGGATAATAATCGAAAGGATATTGATAAAAACATAAAAAAAATTAAAAAAAAATTAAAAAAGTGCAAAACAGTAAAAGAAAAAGTTGATTCCTAGAAAAAAAATTAAAAATCTTAGCAAGTAAGTGAGTGATGTTGCCATTAGCCCAGCAGGATGAAGAGGCTGCTGAGAGGTGGTGTTAGGAAAAATTAGACATTTTAAGTGAAATGTAGCTGATATTCTCAGAAAAAGACAAACTAAGCTCTTTTGAGGAGAAACAAAGTCAGGATAGAACAAGTGAGGAGGCTGAATAACTACTGGATGTCTTGCCATGAAGAAGCCTGGGCCCTGGTGGCTTTACTGGTGAAGCCTGTCAGAGTTCTGAAGAAGAAATAATAATAAATGTTAGCAAGTGTTTTCAGAAAAAGAGGAGGAGACACAGATTTGCTGGTTCTGTGAGACCAAAGACTGGAAGACAGTGTGTGAACACAAACAAAACATTCCTTTAAAGTACCAGCAAGTCGAATCCAGCAACATCTAGAAAGTATCAAGCTGGATATATCCAAGGAGCACACGGTTTGTTTAGCATTTGGAATTAATGCTACACACCATCAGTTAGGCAAAGACCACATGGCTGTGTGAATACATGCAGAAAAACCATCCTGCCAAATCCAAAATCAGGAGTGCAACAAACTACAAAATCCCTCAACCAGACAAGAGGCCTCTGTGGAAAGAAACATCATATAATAGTGGCAACTACAGGTACATGTAAGAGAAAAAGGGAAACCAGTTCTATGTACTATACAGACAAAAGGTATGGTGGCAAAAAACAACAAACTCATATGTACACACACCCACAACGTGTGCACACACATGCGCATATACCACACACACACACACACACACACACACGGAACACACGTGTATGAGCACACTCAGGCAGGCACACACCTGGAGCACAAATGCACGATCACAGCATCAATTCACATCTGTGATAGAGAGTTCGGTGTCAGCTGATGCTGGAGGGTAAGGAAGGAAGGCCATTCCAATGAAGAACTGTGAACTGGGATGAAGCCAGGATTTACAAATGCATCAGAAAAGTTAGAAGTGTGTTACTGTGCAAAATGACTACTTGAAAATGCAGAAGAAAATCAATCATAACTAGAAGTAGTCGCTATAGGTGGATAAGCAGTATCTGCTGCTTTAAAAATACTTATTTTTTAAACTTTTTTTGGTAACTGATGAGAAGTGAGGCTACCTTCTTAAACACATCACTTTGAGGGTCAAGAAGAGACCTGTGATTCTTCTGCCGGGTTTTCACATCTTGATCTGGTTCTTTGCGCCTCCCCGGTTTTTGTCTAACAAACAACTTCTTTAAATAGTCGCCACTGCACTGTGTGTGAGATCGGAATCAGAGACTGTAGCACAAGCTGCCAAGCTACATTTTGTCGTGTTGTATCGTGTCTCTAATTAAAGCTTCTTGCACGCCCATAAAAGATCCAACATTTAAAGAGCAGTGTGAGGTAAAGCAAGCCTGTGGGCCGATTTGAGAACGGGGTTCCTCATCAAGCTAAGAAAATTTGATTAAAGGCCAAGTAAAGCAGTAACACCTGAATTTGTAGCTAAATATTTCACACATTGCTCAAGCACAACCATATCACGTCAACTAATGCACAGAAGGTGTGGGGCTGAAGATGGGTCATCTGTTGTCAGCAGCCTCCAGGGAAGCCCCGCAGATGAGTAAGTGACATGTGGATGGTATTATGGGTTTACCTAGGAAGAGAAGCAAAGAGACTTCATTTAAATCACTTTATAATTTTGACTCACTTCAGTGTTTTGTTTTGGTCAGAATGTGAGTTACATGGCAGCAGCATGAACACCCCATTTTCATTCATTCTTTCTTTTTTCCTTAAGATTTATTATGTATACAGGATTCTGCCTGCATGTAACCCTGTACATCAGAAGAGGGCACCAGATCTCAGTGTAGATGGTTTTGAGTCACCATGTGGTTGCTGAGAACTGAACTTAGGACCTTTGGAAGGGCAGCCAGTGCTCTCAACCTCTGAGCCACCTCTCCAGCTGGAACACCCCATTTTCAAGGGCTCCCATGCTGCGGCCACTGTCATGCGTTGACCTTTAGGGTCCAAGCTTGACCATTGGACTTCCCTCGGGAGGCCATTAGAGTGACGCTTTTCCTCGTTTGTTGGCCACAGTGACAGCTCCCAGAGGCCAAAGGTCGTGGTCTTTTGGCAAAGAGCAAGTTGTGCAAGTCCTTCTTAGAGGCTCTTGCTCACTGTGTGTCTGAAGTAGAATCTCCCTGGCAGGGCTGCCGGGGTGGCCAGCAGCCGGGGTGCCTGCTGCCGGGGTTACTAACCAGGGTTCCAGCCCAGCACCCATGTGGTGGAGGGACAGAGGGACAGAGCTATCTCTCCTGTAAGTCTGACTCTACACGGAAGTTGTGACACACACACACAAAAAGAAAGACAGAAAAAAAGAAACAGAAGGAAAAACCTTCCATGTCTAAATGACACTGCCCTTTCATGCTCTTGAGCAGAGTGATTGCAGGAGGGGCCTGGAGGAGCAAAGGCCAGTCTGGAGACTGTCCCGTGCACACCACTGCCCAGTGCTAAAGCATTCGGGTAACTGAGAGTGCAGGTTCACGTTTCTTCGGATGAGGTTGTTGTGACCGGAGCGCACCTCCTATTCGCCCTGCTTCCCAGCCATCATCAGGCAGCACAGTGGCTGCTGGGGTAGAGAGACAAAGCAAAAAGACGTGCTGTTTCCTCATCCACGGAGACGCTGCAGCCGTTCAGGTTACGTGGTGCAGTCAGTTGAGCCAGGCTTGGACATGAGAGAAGCTCGTTTTGCTGTGTCTTTCTTTGCTGGAGACCGTCTTAAGGGGTAAGGGAACACAGAAGCAAAAGCAGGCGAGAGAGAGCTGGCCCCTGGCTTCTTGGCACTCCCTTGCAGGCACTCTGGAGGACCAGCCCTCGTGGCTCAGCACCCTTTCAGCAGTGAGAGCTGGGAGTCCCCTCTCTCTCGTCCTGCCCCCACTAAGATCAGATCCTGAGCCATCTTGGAACAGACCAGGAACAGCCAGGTTAATTCCTGACGTATACTTCAAATCAAGGCCTGATGTGTACTGTTTTGGAGGCTGCCTGCCTGTTGCCAGTGTCTTCTGCTGCCTCTGGAGGGAAGCCTGCAGTCGGGTGCTGGGCTTGGCTCCTTTCTGTTCAAGTAATAATAAAATCCACAGAAAATTTTCAGATGGATTCCCAGAGAGAAGAGACAGTAAAGGAAAATATATATGTGCTGTGTGTATGCATGTTTGTGCATATGTGTTTTCGTTTTGCTGTCTCTCATAGCTTGGGGTGAACCATTTAGGGAGAAGGGCCGGTGTCTCCTGGCTGCTCTCAGATACCCTGGGAAAGCTGGGGCGGCTAAGCCCTGCCGCTGTCCATCGTCCTGCCGCTCTCTCCTCTGACATTCCTGCTCTCCTTCGCTCGGGCGGGGCCGCGGTGCCCTCCAGCAGCCCCGGCGCCGGCCTGCAGGTGCGCCCGGCCAGCCCCGCCCCGCCCCCACACGAGACCCCACCCCGTCGCTTTCGTCACGGTGACGTCAGGCCGGCGCATGCGCAGCGCGGCCGCACCCCCGGCCGCCCGCTCGGTATTATGATTAGCGCTGGGTGCGGGGTTCCGGCGGCCGGGAGGGAGTTGTCGACGCCGCGGCCGCTGCGGACGGACGCCCGCCTGCCGGCTGAGGTAGGGCGAGCGCGGCGCGCCGGGCGGGAGCGTGGGCCGGGCCCGTGCGGCTCCCCGGCGGCCGCCTCGGCGGGGCTGGGCGGGCGCCGCCGCGGGCGGAAAGTAAGTTGCGCGCTCGGCCCGGGGCGCCCTGCGCGGAGGACGCGGCCCGCGGCGCCACCCGGGCCCCGAGCTCGGCCGGCCGCGGGCCTCGCGCCGCCCGGCCCTGCCCTTGCGGCCGCCGGGGATTGCGGCAGCGCGGGAGTCGCCGCGCCCGCCGCGGGCCTCAGTTTCCCCGCGGGCCGCGGGGTCCCGCTGCGGGCTGGGCCGCCGCCGCCGGTGTGAGCGCGGGGACGCGGCTGTCCGTGGACGAGGGCGCCGGGCCGCGGAAGGGGCAGCCGCGCGGCTCCCCGGGGACCGCTAGCGGTGCTTTTTCGCGGTGGGAGACGCCGCTCCTCTCCGTAGACGTCGCCTGTTGATTTCTTTCCGGACCATTTACATAAAAACACACACCTTGCCGCCCGTCGCCGGCGGCGTCCCTGTACGCCTGGGCTTCCTTGACTGGTATTGACGGAGGCTCAGCTCAGCCTGGGAGCGTCCCCCTGAGTTCAGGTCATGGACGCCTGAAGGAGTCAGAGGATGGAGGGCCTCTGGGCTGTCAGGCTTCCTCCTTCCCCTTCTTTGTAAATGAGCGTGTTCTCCGAGTCTTAGGCGCCCTGGGGGAGCCACCGCAGTGCCTGAAGCGTTTTGTCAGGGTTGAGGTGAAGTAAGTCATGGAACCCGCACGTGTAAAGCTCTCTGCCGAGTTTCCACCAGATTCCAGTCCAGCATCAAAAGGCTCGGGTTGGATTCTTCGCAGAGGTCGGGACACTGTCCTTAACTTATCACAGTTGGTATCCGCTCAGGTTGTCAGGGATTATGTAATCAGTTTGTTAATTTCTGATCTTGTTACAGAGCTTTTCAGATTTATAAGACCATTGCGTTCAGGAAATCTGTCTTCAACGTCTGCTTAAATATTTCTCTTGGAATTGGGTTCTTGAAGAAGAATGTTCTGTACGTGTGGTGATTGAAACGTACTAATTAGACAAGTTTCTTTGAAAGAACACCAGATACATGGCATTCTTCTATTTGATTGTGTAAAATCGTCCCATCTTACAGACGTAGGAAAGAGAAATTACATGACATTCCCAAGGTCGCATATTGAAGCTGGGAGAAAAATCCAGAGCACAGCCCAGCACCAACTTAATAGTCCCATCTTCAAGACTTTCTGATCAGAAACTCTACTGTCACTTTTTGATTTTTAAAATTTTGTGCAGTCATTTATTTTACTTTATACAAAAATTTTCTCAAAAATTTTATGCCCTTCTGATTAAATTTTAATAAATGATTGCAGTATGATACATTAAAGTATTTCTCAACCTTCCCGTGCTGTGACCTGTACAGTTCCTCACGTTGTGGTGACCCCCAACCATGAAGTTGTTTTCATTGCTGCTTCCTAACTATAATTTTGCTACTGCTGTGAGTCGTAATATCTGTATTTTCTGATGTTCTTAGGTGACCCCTGTGAAAGGGTCATTCAAACACAAAGGGGTCACAACTCACAGGTTGAGAACCGTTGGTTTAGAATACCTAAGAACTTTTATAGAACAGACATACATAGGTCTTTATATGGTGATCATGTAACTTAGTCACATAATCCTAAAAGGAAGCCTTGTAAGTGTCTGAATTGAAGGACATTTGTGCTGTTTTTTTTTTTTTTGTTTGTTTGTTTTTTTCCATTTGTGCTGTTTTTACTGGACCTTCTGTAAGGATGCTTCCCTCTTGTTGAAAGTGAAACTAAGAAAAAGTTTATTGGGGATACTGAGCAGTTGTGGTCCTAGGCACTAAATAAGACACAATTTCCGTTCTCTCATACCTTCCTGAGCACCCCAATAGCTGTTACGCTGTTGAGGATGAAAAAGGATGTGCAGGTGAATTTCCTACGTAGCCTGAATTCTCTGGTTAACACATAGGTGAGAGATACTAAAAGCCTAGTTTAGTGGCATCTCAGCTACAAGGTAGAGTTTTTAGCTGAAACATTTTTTGTAAGAAAACTAATTTCAGCACCAAGTAACCCCAGCACTTGAGAGTCAGAGGTAGGAAGGAGCAAAGTTCAAGTCCAGCCTAAGCTGCATAGTAAGAACAAAAGCCTGTGTGAAAGCACACACATGTAATCCCAGCACTTTAGAGGTGGAGGTAGGAGGATTATGAGTTTGAGGCTGGCCTGACTTTCATAGCAAGTGAGACTATAGTGAGACCTTTCCTCAAAATACAGCAAAATCCTACTGTTCAGGATGCAGGTACACCCCAAGATGTGCAGACAAAAATCTTAGATCTACTTGGATAGAAAGGCTGAGTCGATTTGGGAGGATAAATGTAACCTTATTCATGTATTCCTGAAGTGTCCATCTATTTGGAGGCCCTGGGGTAGAGGGTAGCAGAGGAGAGAGAGCAGAAACCAGGTTTCTGACGTTAGGTGCTTGGAAGCTAGTTTACCTTGGTGTTCCGCAGAAGGATTGCTTTCTGACAGTAATGGAGACAGCTGCTGGGGCAGGAGGCAGCGAGCAGTGGGGGTGCCTCTCACAAGCGGAGCCAGTCTCAAAGGCAGGGAATTGAGGGAGGATGAGGCCAGCGCTGAGAGAACTAAGAGGAAGGCTGTTGAGGTAGATGCAGCACAGCTGCACGTTCTGTAAAGCATTTGCAAAGGAAGGAGGCCGTGGCACCAGCTTTGGGTGTGTTGGCTTTCTGTTGTGGTTTGGAAAAGCCACACTGTCTAGTCCATGAGGTCCAGTGGCCTGGGAGCACGCACTGAAGTGTGGTCTGCTTGGGGCGGGCTGGGTCTGACCTGCGTCATTTTCATAATCGTTTCCCATCTGCTCTCCTCCTGCATGTCTGTTTTGGGTTGTGATCATTCACCCCTTGGGTAACCATTTCTTGCCGTTGGTAGGAGAGGCTGTCTTCCCTGAACACTCATCTCTCATTGTCACTTCAAGAGCCTCCCGAGAATTGCCCTCGGCACCTCCACGATTTGGCCCATGCTCAGCTAGGCTCTTCCGTGTGAATTGGGTCTCTGTCCTTTTCGCATGCTGAGATCCCCAGTCTGCTGCTGATAGCAACTCTGTGACAGGGCCTGGTCTGCCCGGGGCGTGATGCTTTCGTTGTTTTCAGGAGTTCAAGGGCCGTCTATGCATTTCTGTTTACCTCTCAATGGCAGACTGGCCTGCGCCGTTCACTGTTGGGTGAAGTCAGTCTTCCAGAAGCGTTGACTGCACATGGTAGCTGGTCAGATCACAGCCTCAGTGGCCTGAGTCCTCAGCTGTTGGCGCGGTTACTTTCTCAGCAGCTTCCTGCAGGCTGGTGGGCTTTGAGTTTGAATCCTCAGGTGGTAGTCTTGCCTGAGACGGTATGTGCACCCAAGAAGTGTCTTCATCAATTAAAATGACTCTTACAGCTGATTTATGGAAAACACGCTATTTTAATAAGCTGGTCTGGATTTTACTTGCTTTCAGTCACAGTTTTGGAGCTAGAAGGAAATCCTCCACTCCGCGAGCATACCTAGAGCTGTCCTCCATTCCCAGCCTGACATTGGCACTTCCAGCTCTGGGCCTCCTCATTCTCCAGGTGTCTCTGCCTTGCCTGGGCACTGTGTTCTCGGATTCTGCCTCTACAGTGAGTGTCTTCTACTTCATCCTCACCATCGCCTTCCCGATCCTGGCTGCCCTCAGTTCTGCCCAATTTCCAGTGTCTCCTTAGCTGTCTCCCAGCTCAGTTTTGCCCTTCCAGTCAGGTCATTTTGCAGCTGGAAGATCATTTCTGCAGCCATCATTTGATTGCTGTCTCTTTACCTGAGACCCTTTTGGCAGCTCATGTCTGTTTCTGTTTCTTCATTTAATAAAATGTGTCAGTGTGTTTTGGGTAGAGGCTATACATAACAGTTACTATTTGTCTAGATACTGTACCTGGATAACAGTATAAAACAGACATGATTTGTACAACAACTGAACTTACCTAACCAGTGGGCACGCAGATTAGTGACTACATGGTCACACAGATCCTGACGCACAGTGTGATGACGCTAATGGTATAGGTGTTGTGCTGTGTGTGACGCGGGTGGCAACGTGGCCGGGAACCGTCAGGATGGCAGCTTTGAAGCTGTGTGCTGAAGCTGGAGTCAGGGCTGGCCAGGCCTGAGAGAAAGATACTTTGGATCTGTGTTGCACTTGTGACACTGTCCTATCACAGTGCAGTCTCTCTGTTGTCTTTCCTGGAAAGCCTCTTTCCTACAGCATGGTTTCAGTTTGTAGCTCAAGCACACCCAGAGATCTCTCTGGGATGCCTTCTGTGAAACCCCAGGTCAGATTTAATGGAAAGACCACCTCTTTTTTAATGTCTGCCCCTGCCGGGCATCGTGAGCAGCTGAGACGGATCTTCCTGGTCGCTCTGGTGGGAGGTGGTTAGGCCTGATGCGGGAGAATAACAGGGTTAGGGACTAACCTTGCAGTCTTGCTTAGCCCTGGAGTCTCTGGGAAGAAGGCTAAAAAGCTGGAGGGGCCCCTTGGGTGGCTTTGGTCCCTCCCACACTGACTTAGGGTGTTATTTGTCCAGCTGTCCCAGCGGTGACTGCTGTGTGACAGTCTGTTGAGGGAAGCTGCGTGGCTTCTCAGGCCCTAGGGCCATTCCCACTGCTCTCTCTGCCTTTTGGTTCTGCGTAGTTGCTGAGTAAAAGAGTTCTGGCCACTCCTAAGGTGGACCTGTGGAGATAGGAGGAGAGGAGCTTACCAGGGGACACTGAAAAAATGGAACCTAAACCCACAGCATGCTCCTGCTCCGTGTGCCCTCGTGTTGTCTTTCAGTCTGTGTTGCCTAGCTGGAAGAAAGGTTGGAGGGTCTGTGAAACTTGTTCACTGTTTAACCCTGATTCTGGGCTGGGGAGAGTGTAGGACAGTAAGGCTTGTCTGTGAAAGGTCATTTGGGTCTAGGACAGTGTGTTTATGGGTAAGTGGCATGCAGTGCGTTACTAGAGAATGTGGGTCTCTTTGAGGATGATGTACAACACTGAGGAAGAGAGAGACTGGATTTTAAAGTTAGCGTTCCAAGTTACCTAATTCTTTGTGGCTAAATAGTTTCCTGTTGGCATGAAGGAGTATGATAGTGCTAGAAAGATGTGAATGACAGTGTTTAGTCTGGTTTCAGGGGCCGGTTTATTCCCTTACTTGATGAATATTACCGATCCCTTTAGGAAGGAAACTGCTTTTTTTTAAACAAATGGAAAAAATGTTTGCAAAATACATTAAATGTGCACTTTGAAAAAGGATAAAGTTTTAAGAAGTAACTGGAACTTGCCTTAATCTTTCTTGGCCTGCGTCCTTGGCTGGGTTTGGGAAGCGTCCTCTGTCCACAGCTGGTGTACAAGCAGTGGTAGAATGCTCTTGTCAAGCTGTTCCAGCATTAGCTGACTGCTGCTGGCCTGAGCCTGTGTGTGTGCTTGCTTGCCCATAAGTTCCTGTCCTAACGTAACAGAGTAAACACAGACTCGGCGTCTCCAGAACTACTTCTCAGTGATGCGCAGCAGGTGAGCAGTGCTGCTGCTGCGCGTCCTTCTGTTCCAGGAACCGGCTCTTCCATAGCATGTCAGGAGGGGCCAGAGGTGCCCAGAGGTGTGCAGGGCTCTACTGTAGCGCTTTGGTTTCTCTGCGAATTAGTGAGGCCTGGGTAAAACGGAAGCACTGCATTATTTTAGGAAAATTTCCTACTCCTGGGTGGGAAGGAGGCAGAGGGAATCCTTCACTTACCTCTGTCCCTGCTGTCTTATTTCTCAGTAAACGGCCAGTGTGAGGTTTTAATAATACAGCAAATGTAAAAAGAACTGTATGTACACAGATTTCTAGTAATTCTGGTTCCTCTTTTTAATTGTTTAAATTGTTTGTGTTTGTGTACAGCACATGTGTGCTAGTGCTTATGCATGTGTGTAGGCCAGAGTACAGCTTGTAGGAGTTGGTTTTCTTTCTCCGTCATTGGTACCTGACAGTTGGACTCACATGGTCAGGCTGTGGCAGGTGCCTGCCTGCTAGGGCATGGGTTTGCCCTTGCCTTACCGCATTAAGCCACTTCCATACAAACTGGAATTCACAAGAGCAGTTTGTTACAGTAAGAAACATTTTTAAATTTGAAACAAGACAACAAGGAGTCCCTGGTTTTGCCTTAAAATTCTCTTCTGTCTTCACTGAATGAGGTAACAGAGTAGGGAACTGTCTATGGGTGTGAGGAACTTTTGAAATTACTTTGAAATCTCTGCTCCCTCAGGCCTTGTTTCTTAAGAGCACAAAAATAGAGCTTCAACAGTGTATTTCACGGAACTTGGTCTATTTCATAGATTTCCTAGTACAAAGGTACATTGAGTGAATAATTCTATACAGAAAATAAACATTTTAGTCATTTTTTTCCTCGGGCTATAAACGCAGTACACAATCACTAATAAATTCTAAGAACAGGAAATCATAAAGAGGGAAAATATATTCCTACTGATTTAGTGTTTTAGATTTTGACAGTATATACATTCAAACAAAGTCCATAGTTTTGTTTTGTTTTTTAATGGGATGACGTACTGAGACCGAGTGGTAGATTTTGTGTGGGTCCATGCATGTGGGGGCTGGAGGGCAGCCTTGGGTGCGTGCCAGTTAGACTAGGCTTGGCTGGCCAGGAGGCCCCAGTGCCCTGCTTGTTTCTCTATCCCTGTTGCTGGGATTTTGAGTGTGCAGCCGCACCCGTCTTTCCACGGGTTTTGGTCACTTCTGGTGTTTATGTGGGCTCTCTTAGCCTCTGACTCTCTACTTACCGTTGCACAGCATAATGTTATACTGGGTAGACGTGTTTCTGTATTATGGATGTTTGTGTTATATCGAGTTTTGACATATTTAAGTATTATTGAACATTATTGAATGTAAAAATATTTGTCTTCATCTTTATTTTAGACACATTTAACAAGGCAGATGCTCCTTATCTGAAATGCTTGGGGCTATAACTATGTTTTGGAGTTTGCTATGTGTGTGTATTTTTAGAACATTGCATAAATCTCATATCTGAGGTCCAACTCTAAACTTGAAAGTATGCACAACGTATGTTCCATGCACAATTTAGACACATAGCATCAAGGTAGGTTGCATAATACTTGTTTGTTTGTTTGTGAAAGTTTTTCTCCTGTGGTCAGGAGATGATTTGGGAGCATTTCAGGTGGGGCTTAGGATGTCCAACCTGTGGTACATACACTGAAACTGCTGTTCACAGAGTTAGCATTCAGCCCCACCCCTTAAAATGTTAGTGACCATTCATTCATTCATTATTTTATTTATTTAAAACAGAGATTTATATATTTATTTTATGAATGCTCTGTTTCCATGCATACCAGAAGAGGGAATCAGATTTCATGACAAATGGTTGTGAGCCACCATGTGGTTGCTGGGACTAGAACTCAGGACCTTTGGAAGAGCAGTCAGTGCTCTTAACCGCTGAGCCATCTCTTCAGCCCTTTAGTGATTCTTTTAAGTCATAGTCAGCCAATGCTTTTAGTTTGTGGATGAGTTTTCTTTTTCTGTTCCAGTATTTTTATAATGGCCATCTTCATCTCAAATCAGGGAAAGAAGGGACAGTTAAAGATGAATTTGACAGAGCTGTACAGGCTTTAAAGGAGAGGAGGTTTAACTACTGTGTTTTCATGAGTTCCCGTCTGCAGTCTGTGTCCTGGGAGAAGTGTGTCATGGTGGATTGGCTTTTTTTTGCAGCCATTTCCACATGGGAGCTTTTGTTTAAGTCAAGATTTGTTACCAGCTCTTTCACTCACCTCAGGTGGAAGTGATGGCAGGCTTAGCCAAGAGGCCGATTCTGCTGAGGTGTTTGACTTTCACCTGTGTGTGGCTCTCAGGCTTGTGACTTGGTGTCAGCGTCCCTGCACGGGTCCCGGTTCTCCCCTGTCCAGTGTTCTCAGCATTATTGGGACTGGCCTGGCCCCTCTGTGTGTTCCAGTTCCAACTTGATCTGCTCAGACAAGACAAAGATTCCTTAATCTGGCAGTTTGGGTATTGATCTGCACTGACCACACAGTGCCTTGAGAGAATGAAGCAGACCTCTGAACTGGCATTGTTGTCCTGTGGGGTCCCTTAGTGTTGCCTACTTGCAAGGAAATTGGAACATGATGACAAGTTTGTTGGTTTCCTCCTTGTTCATTCAGGTCTTGTGAGGCAGCCATGTTGTTGAGTGAAGCTTCTCTGTCATTCTGAAGACATACTCTTAGAGTGGATCTCCTGGTCTTCTTAAGAGTCTGTCTGCCCTCTCTTCTGAGGTGTTCCCTGAGCCTTAAGTGTAGGAGCTGTGTTGCAGATGTGTCCATTGGGGCTGCGCACCCCGAGGTCTGTTGCTCTCTGCAATTTGACCAATTGTGGTTTTCTGTAATGGTCTCTGAAATCTCACAGGGCCCACCCTAGGCAGAGAACTGCAGTCAGCTAAGGAACACTGAGACAGTGGCCAGGAGGACTCATCTGCTCAGCAAGGAGACCCTATTTGGATGGCCAGTACCAAGTGATCAGTCCCATACATACCCTATACATACAGGTATGCCTAATGAACTCACACCTATGTGTTCATATGTGTGTGTATGTGCACATACACATACGTGACAGAGAAAAAGTCATGGATTTGAAAGGGAGTCGTGGGGAGGAAAGAAGAAGAGGAAATGAGGTAATTGTATTTTAAAGAAAACAAACAAGAAAACTTGGAACATATGAGGCGGCATTGCCAGCCTTTGCACAGGCCTGAGCTTTGCCTGTTGGGGCATGTCCAGCAGGAGTTACTGGCTTACCTCTCCTTTTTAAGATTTATTTATTTACTATGTATACAATGTTCTTCTGCATGTACACCTGCAGGCCAAAAGGGGCACAGATCTCATTATAGATGTTGTTGTGAGCCACCATGTGGTTGCTGGGAACTGAACTCAGGACCTCTGGAAGTGCAGCCAGTGCTCTTAACCTCTGAGCCATGTCTCCAGTCCGTGCAGAGAGCACAGCTTGATGAAGTTGTAAACCCACAGTACTCTTCAGCCCCCCCCCCCTAGTTCTTCAATAACGTAGGGCCTGTGGGCCTGTGTGGGTTTTCGTCTCTGTATCACTGCTGGAGGAGGACGGACACCCTCAGAAAACTGGACTGTGCTTGTTGTGTAGAGTGTGTGGCTGGGCTCACTGGCTTGATCTCAAGTTCCTGATATTACTGAGGATCTGGTATGGACTTCGCGGTCCCTGTGTTATTTTTGTCGATAAGGTTTGGTGATAGTCACTGAGTGTTGGCTGCACGGTTGACTTTAGTTGGCTCTTGATAGGTCTGTGTTTCAGTCTGCTTGTTCCCATGAGTAAGGATTGATTTTCATTTTTGTGAAAAACAAAAAGTACCAGCTAGTTTCTATGGGAAAGGTTAAATTCAGTGTTAGATTAGCTTTGAAAAAACAGCTTTTGGTTGTCTGTAGTAGGTGAAGAACTCTGGGCTCATTTGTTTTTTCTTGGGGTTTTCCTGATAGTTAGTACTGCTGAGAGATTTTGTGTGTTGGAGTATCGATTGTCTTACTTGAGGGAATGTTAATATTCTAAACAGAATGGTGAAAGGCTTGGGGTAGCGTGGTTTTTGTACAAGCCTGTTTTGTTTGATTTCTCGGCAAGCTGTGAGTTTTTCAGAGCTGTGTGCAGTGACATCTTTGTCACTTCCGGGGAAGAAGAGTTGCAGGAGACATGTTTGTCACAGACCCCTGCAGCAGTGGGATGTCAACAGAAAGCTCCAAGTGAGCTTCAGTTTCAGCAGGGTAAGCAGTGGCTTCCAGGCTGACAGAGGTTTAGCCTCGGCTGCCTCTCCAACTGTTTGAGCAGCTTGCAGAGTGTGTCGGGCCACCCCCACTTCCTTCCTCTTCTCCAGCCACACCTCCAAACACAGTAGTTTCTGCTGTGGAGCTGGAGAAGAGCAGTGTGTTCTTGTCACACCTACCGGGACTTGTTTCTCAGCAGCAGCTTCCATATTCCGAGCGCTGCTGCTTAGTCAGCCTTCTTCCTTTAGGTCTGCCTAGTGTGTGCATGTGTGAGCATGTGCCACACATGCAGGCTGCTCTGGAGTGACTGTGCAGAAGGCGGTCGGCGCAGTTATGCAGTTGTTAGAAACACTGATTTTGGAGAGCTAGTTCAGGCGTGGACTCATCCTCCGAGATGGACAGCAGGTGGGTGTCTCCTTCCTGCACCCCACTCTTTGCCAGCCTGTACAGTCAGCTTGAACTTGGTCTGAAACTGAACAGATCCTTTTGTAATTGGAATCACAGTACTGGCAGAAGCCATGTGGATGTGAGACCACCAGGCTAAGAGTGCTGGTGCTGCTGTCACCCGGGCCACGCACTCCTGTGCTCCTGAGGTTAAAGCTTCCAGCTCTGCACCTCACAGGCTTGCTGTGCATGTGTTACTTGGGATGGCATGACTGGTGCCGCCCTGTAATCTTGGCATGTGGGAGGCTGAGGCAGGAGGATCTTGAGTGGAGGCCAGCCTGGGCTGCATGTGGATACTAGTTACACAGTGAGGCTGGGGAAGCAAATACTTAGATTGTTTTAAAAGACACTGTATTGAAAATCAGATTTTCAGCCAGACAGTGGTGGTGCATGCCTCTAATCCCAGCACGCAGGAGGTAGGTGATCTCTGAGTTCAAGGCCAGCCTGGTCTACAGAGTGAGTTCTAGGACAGCCAGGACTACATAGATCCTGTCTTGGAAAAAAAAAAAGGGAAAAGAAAGAAAAAAGAAAATCAGATTTTAGTGTTGGGTTAGAGATGTCATTTTTTGGATCTCCAGATCTGACAGCTGGTTTCAGTTTGGTGTATTAGGAAATAAGAGAGGGCACTGGTTCAGTGAGCTGCGTGCAGCAGGCGAGCAGCCCGATGGGAGCGGCAGGGCTGCTGCCCTGCAGACAGGGTGGTCAGCGTGCTAACTATTGTCATTGTACAGCTTCTTTGGTCTTCACAGACCTTAAAAAGATTTATTTTTTTGTCTTTAATTTTGTGTGTGTGTGTGTGTGTGTGTGTGTGTGTGTACGCACATGTGTGAATGTAGGTGCCACAGAGCTTCAATGGTTTCAGAGTTGCAGGTGTTCGTGAGCTGTTGGGGACTGAGCTTCAGTCCTCTGAAAGAGCAGTAAGAGCTCTTTACTGCCGAGCCACTTCTTCAGCTCCCTTCACGGCCTTTACAGTTTGTGTGTTTGAATGAGTTTGGCTTAGGGATGAAATATGGTTGTATTTTATAAAAGGCAGGGTGGCCTCACACTGTCTTGCTCTGTCCTCCTCTGCCTTCTGAGGGTGGGCTTACAGGCAGGGCTGTGTTCTGTGCCGACATTGTCTCCTAAGGGAGCTAACTGTATGGGAAGGTCAGGTAACTTGGTGAGGCCTGTGACTTGCGACTGGCCCTGACCACCATGCTGCCTTGCTGCAGAAACTATGAATGGCTGCTGGGGAGAGAAGCAGGCCAGGCCAGTGGAAGAAGCTGCTGTGTCCCACAGGGGGCTGAAGGGGCAGTCAGGCTGAGGTCTGCCTGTCAGTGAGCCGGGAACCAGCCACCGTGAAGTGCTCTTTGCTCCCACTGCAGAGCTGGCTTCCCTTTACTTCCAGATGTTGTCCTTCCTGTCTGCTTTCTCTCACGTGTTCCTGAACTTGGGCTCACTGATTGCTCAGGCACTGGATCTTTAGCATGGGGTGTGAGTAGCTTTGACCTACCAGGATTATCCAGGCCTTTCACGTCTCTGTGTCATGTTTCAGGTTTGTGAAGAGCCCATCCACCCCCTTTGGAAAGGACCGTCACTACTCAAGAACTGGCAGCAGTGCGGCTGCTTTGCTCACAGTGACAGTTTTGTTTACTGTCTGGTGGCAGACATGAAGGTGTTTTGTGTGCTGCCTGTCGCTGGCACCACAGTGCATTTCTGCCTTGCTTAGGAGAGGAGTGTCTCTGCCGATTCCTCTCCTCAGCGGCTGTCACGGGAGCTCGCTGAGTTTGTCCAGGCGCTCCTGGGTGGGATGGACTTACAGGCAGAGCAGGGTCCTGGCCAGAGGTGCATCAGACAGGCCGCGCCTCACTGTGCCCACCGTGCAGTACACAGTCAGGACTCAGTGGTGCAGGGCGGGCTGTTCCCAGGAGCTTCAGACGGTGAAGGTGTTCCTGCTGCTCATTGCCATGGTCTCTTCAAAGCTGCGAGTCAGGCTGAGGCTGGGCTTAGTGGCAGAGAACTTGCTTAGCATGAGCAAAGGGAAAGAGTAGTAATTAATAGAGGAAGAAACAGAATTGGAGGAGACAGGGTCGGCAAGGGCAGAGCTGCCGTTTTCAGGTTTGTCCTTCCTAGAATTGAAACAAATAGAGTACACTGAAATCATTTTCTGCATTTCCCTTTAGGAGAAGGAAGCAGCTAACAGTGGTCAGAGTGATTTGGTGTGTATTTGTAAGGTATGTGGAGTCTGCACAGAGCCCCCTGCAGCTCTCTCTCACAGCTGCCACTCAATATTAGCATGAGGCCTGGTGAGCTCCCTTGAGGTCGAACAACAGTGTATATATTGTGTCTCTGTACTGTATGGGTGTGCGGAGGCCAAAGGTCATCATTAGTGTCTTCCTTGATCATTCTCCAGCTGATCCTCCCAGATTTAAACATTTATTTATTTACTCTCTCTCTCCTCCCTCCCTTCTCTCTCTGTATGTGTACACACACATACATTCCTGTCTCTTTGAAGGTCAGAGGACCATTTCTGGGAGTCTGTTTTCTATGTTTATCACGTGGGCTCTAAAGATAGTGCTCTGGTTGTCAAGCAAGGACCTTTACCCCCTAAGCCATCTTACTGGCCTTCTCCACCTTATTTTTTGAGACAGTCTAACGGAACCTGAAGCTCAGTGATTTGGCTAGGATGGCTGGTTAGCCAGTGAGCGTGAGATCAGGCCACCTGTCGCTGTGGCCTCTCCAGTGCGTCGTGTCACACCTCAGGCTCCCCAGCTTCTGCATGCTGAGGTTAAAAGTATGGGGCTGGGGATCGTACTCATGTCATTCTGCTTGTGTGGCAAGTGTTTTACCCCCTGAGCCATTTCTCAGTCCCCAGGTTTAACTTTTAAAATCCTCAGATTCTTTTATCTAATCTGATCTATTTGTTACTTTCCAGCAGTGCATCTAAACAAAAATATAAAGAAAAAGAATAAAGATGAAAAAATGGGTAGGCAGTCCCAGGAAGTCAGTTTTGAAAATGAAAGCTGAATATGAAAAAAGAAAAGGCAGCATACACTAGACAGGCCGGGACAGCTGACTGTGCAGGGTTAATTGACGCAGGCAAAGTTTCTTTGGGGGACCCGCTGTCCAGATACAGAAGCACATTTCAATTTAGACTTCTGTTTATGCTGGTGTTGAAATTATTAGCACAGGTGAACCAGGAGAATACAGAATACAGAAGAGGCTGCCTCTTTTTCTAACACTTTTATTACATATTAGTTTCTTAAAAAATAAAAAAAAAGGCTGAGATCCGATGCCCTCTTCTGGCGTGCAGGTGTACATACAGACAGAGTACTCTTATACATAGTCTCTATAAATAAAAAGATTTTATTTTGTGTGTGTGTGTGTTTGTCTGTGTCTGTGCTCCTGGGTACAGGACCCCATGAAGTCCAGAGGAGGGTGTCAGACACCCTGGAACTGGAGTTAACGTTGGTTTGGGGATTGGAACCGTGGAGCTGTGTGAGAGCAGGAAGCACTTTGACTGCTGAGCCATTTCTCAAGCTCCTGTCCTGGTTTACTCACTAACAGTCGTTAGAAATGGACTGATTCTGTTTCGGCTCTGAAGTGGGCTTATAGAGAACCAGCTGAACTGGCTGTCTGAATGCTCGGGCAGGTGTTGGCTACCCTGCAGGAGAGTCAGCTCCTCCTCGCCCTAGCCCTGCAGTCTAGGCCAGCCCACTTCACATTTCTGTGCCTCAAATGGGGTGAGGAGCCCCTGCCTCAAGGTAGTTGTAAAATTGGAAAGGAAAGTGTGAAGCTTGCTGTGTGGCTGGGGTTCAGTGCTCATCGAGAATAGCAGCTCCCGTATGACACACTGTGCTGCGGAAACACAGAGCGCGTTAGTGAGCAGCTATCGTTGGCCTGTCTGGGTTTGTCGTGTGTGGCCTTGAGTGGCCTCCGTGATGCAGGCAGTTTTGAGTGACGGTAATGGCATAGTGAGAAGGCATCTCTTCCAGAATTGCATCGCCTCTGTATTCTGTCCCAGGTGTGACGTTTGTGCAGTGGCCAGACCTGCCGAGAGTGGCTCAGTGAGGAGCTTGCCTAACGCTGGACCAGGGCTTGGTCTCCGGTGTGGCCTGTGAGGTCTGCCGCGCACTGAATTCCAGGGACATTTCTGCCTGTCATTGAATGCACAGTCCCCGTGGCTTTAAAATGAACTGGTCTGAGCTCAGGAGCCTGGGACACAGCCTTGCTTCTGCGAATCCCTGTGTCAGGGTTTCAGATAGTGCGGCCTCGTCTTCTGGTCTTTAAAATGGCGTGCTATTGCTCTAATGTGACACAGCCCTAGTGAGCCTAAGTTTCAGTTCAAGGTTATGTGCACCTCCATCATCAGACAGCACAAGTAGTGCATCTGCTTTTATAGGACGAAGCTGAAAACATGAAAGAAGGCTTCACCAAAGTAGTGGGTGTGTGTGAGAGTGCATATGTGCATGCACATAAGCGTGTCTGTGACTTGTCTGGGGGGTTAGCGTGCTCTTCAGTTCCTCAGTGGATCCTGGCACTCATTTCTAAAGCATTTGTTCAGTTTGTGGATTTAAAGTGATATTTCAATTTATATAAATTTATATATTTGTTTTTTCTGAGTCAAGGTCATTTATAAAAACATTTCTATATTAGAATATATTATAAAGATTGAAAATTTTAAGTATGATAAGAACTGGCTGTCTGAATGCTCGGGCAGGTGTTGGCTACCCTGCAGGAGAGTCAGCTCCTCCTCGCCCTCGCCCTGCAGTCTAGGCCAGCCCACTTCACATTTCTGTGCCTCAAATGGGGTGAGGAGCCCCTGCCTCAAGGTAGTTGTAAAATTGGAAAGGAAAGTGTGAAGCTTGCTGTGTGGCCTCTAAAATTTGGCCTCTAAAACAAAACACTCTTTGAGACTTAAATGGTCTGTCAACGTGCATGTGTATGTGCTCTGGGAAAGGGAGCAGCCACGCAGTTTATGTGTGAGTTAGTGAACTTGTGTCGAGTGGACACAAAGAGTTGGCTATGTCCAGCCGGATTAAGTACCTGCTGTGACCAACAGCCTAATCCCTGCTGTTGTGAAGTGGAGAGTTGCTGGGTAAACATTTTGGGAAATAAGTTCCTTTGCAAATGTAATAGGACAGCTTCAATTACCCTTTTGTGTTGGTGTTGATGAAGATTTGGGGTGATGACAAAGATGGTCTTCAGGAACCTTTAGATACTCACAGATTACATGGTATCACTTGAAGATGCACAAATGTAAGGTCAGGGAAGTCTGTGTCTGAGGGGCCTTTGGACACCCTCTAGATATGGATAGTCTCTGCAGGAAACGGTGCTGGGTTTCTGCCTGCGTGTTCTTCATTTTCCCTCTCTTGTGAACTCTCACCATGTTTTTAAAGACTGATGAAGTTTTACTTTTGTAAGATATTTGTCATTTAAACGTACCTTATCAAACTTGTCAGTTTTGTATTTTTGATGTCCTTCTCCACCCAAAAATTGCTTCCAATGAGCTGCTACTTACTTAACTTCCCAACATGTGTTTTTGTAAACCCTGAGTATAAATAGCCTTTTGATAATGACCCTGACTTACTTTGTGTCTCCTTTGACCTAAGGCTCTCAAAATGAACTAGATGGAAAGCGAATCCACAGGTGACTGTGTCTCTTGTCTTACAGGTGTCCATTGCAGTGCTGACAATGAAGGCCTTATTTCCAGCAGAGCTGCTCATATGAGAAGACCCTCTCAAGCACTTTAAGTATCTTTCCCTTCGTCACACCAGCATGGCGGGGTTCAAGCGAGGATATGATGGGAAAATCGCTGGATTATATGATCTGGATAAAACCTTGGGTCGAGGCCATTTTGCAGTGGTTAAACTTGCTAGACATGTCTTTACAGGTGAAAAGGTGGCAGTCAAAGTTATCGACAAGACGAAGCTCGACACTCTAGCCACTGGCCATCTTTTCCAGGAAGTACGGTGCATGAAGCTAGTGCAGCACCCCAACATTGTGCGTCTCTATGAAGTCATAGATACCCAGACCAAACTGTACCTCATTCTAGAGCTTGGAGATGGAGGAGATATGTTTGATTACATAATGAAACATGAGGAGGGTCTTAATGAAGACTTGGCCAAGAAGTACTTTGCTCAGATAGTTCATGCGATATCTTACTGCCATAAACTCCATGTGGTTCACAGAGACCTGAAGCCAGAGAATGTGGTCTTTTTTGAAAAACAAGGTCTTGTGAAGTTGACAGACTTTGGCTTCAGCAACAAATTTCAGCCCGGAAAGAAGCTCACTACCAGCTGTGGGTCTCTTGCGTACTCTGCCCCGGAAATCCTGCTTGGCGATGAATATGATGCCCCTGCAGTAGGTAGGTGCCCTGCCCAGGCTCTCTGCTGGTCGTTCATTGCTTATAACAGAATAATTTCAAAGGGGATTTTGTTATCCATATCTTTCTTAGGATGTTCCGTTTCGGGAATACTGTGTCCCTTGGCTGGCAGGCAGGCTGTTTCACACTGGTAAGGGAGAGCGTCTGAGAGCATCTTTAAGACAGAGGTAGTTAGAGTGTGGTTGAGGGGCCCTCTCAGGGCACTCATTGGGTCTTTTTTTCTTAAAGTCTGAGTTCATTTCCTTCCCGTCTTCTTAGATTGTTTTCTGGCAGTGGCCTTGGCTATCCCTTCCTGCAAATGACCTTTAACAATCTTGTCACACCACATTGGAGTGATAACATGAACATTACCCATAGTGTAAAGAATTAGAAATTGGACTCATGTTAGCTGTGACCTTGAAGAGTTGACTGCTCTGTTTATTTCTTCATCTGTAAAACGGATAGCTTTCCTGTGGTGTTTCGTCTGCATTTTCAGTGTGCAGAGGGGAACTTTGCCCCAGCTCCAAAGAAACAAAGGACAGAATGGGAAATTACTGTGCCACAGGCCTGTATGTGTGGGGCAGTTGGCATTCCAGCTGTCCTTGCTTCCTCCCTAGCATTGTTCGTACTCTTGTCCAGAATTGCCTGTCTGTGGTAAAGGGCTTGCCGCCTTTCAGGATAGATCAGCTTTGTCCCATTGGGATGGTATCATTGGTGAAGTTCTTATAAGAAGTTGTTTTCACTTAAAAGGATTTGTTGAACGGAAGGTGCTGTCAACTTTAAGTTTTATTTAATCTTAGAGAAATGTATTCTGATGTTATATGCACAGGACCTCAGACTCCATAGACAAGAGTGTTGCTGTGTGACGTGCAGGAGATGAGTGGTGACAACAACATGCTGACATGATGGATTGGTGATGTCACAGTAAAAACTGTGGTGAGGTAGACTTTGTTAGACTAATCAGAAAATGCAGCCGAGCTGACGGATAGGCATGGCTATAAATCTGTAAGACAGGGTGAGGTGGCTTAGAGCTGAGCGAGACACCTCCCTGCTTCCACACCTGAAGCGAGCCTGAGCCAAGGGTTGTGAAAAGCAGGGACGGTTACAGAATTTAGAAGACAGCTTGGCGACACCCTAGTAAAGAAGGAAGTACATACGTGTGACCAAGCAGTTCTCGTGTCTGCGTGCAACCCTGAGCCTTTGCGTGCCCAAGTCACAGCTCCTCAACCCTTTCAAGGAGTCTGATTACATCGCTGTTGAATAAATTGTTCGGGATTCTGTACTGAATGTCGTAGCTTGTTGAAAACGGAGCGTGTACATCATTGGGATGGATCTCCTCAAGTGTGTAGGGGTAGAAAGCAAGTTGGTGAAGAGCACATACAGTGCAGATTTTATGTGTGTCTGAAGCACAGTGTGGTGGCGTGCGCTGAGGGGCGATGCCATGAAACGGACAGTGGAGACTCTTCCCAGAAGTGGCGTGTTTCTGCTCTGTCGGCACTTCTCCACTGCTGCTCAGGCGTTCGCATCGTGCTCTCCTCCTTCTATCCTACACAGTGCGTGCTGAAGTTTCTGAAAGTTAAACAAAAGGCACAGAAGTGTTTGGAACTTTACGAACCACAGGTGGTCACTGTGTGTTGGAGAAGTCTGCAGTGGTTTGGGCTCATGGGTTACTTCTTTATCTTTGTTATTTGACCTTACCTGACCCTTTGTAATGGGAGTAAATACAAAACTGCTCCCACAGAGGAACCAATTAGTCTCTCCCTGTTAAGCTGCTGTTACGCCAAAGTTAGTGGCGTTTTGGCGAAATGAACGTAGGCTGACTCTGTCATTCATTGTGGTACACGGCTCCTTTGCCCTAAGCTCTGTTGTCGTTTTGTTCTTCAGGGAACCAGATTTCAGTTTCACTCATCACCTTTATTTTCTATGCAAGTTTTTCTTTTCCTGATGCTTTCTGAGTGTCCCCTCTTCTTTTATGGTGTTGTGGAAATTCCTTTAGTGTCTTCACTTTTAACACGCGCTGACCCTGTGCCTCCCGCAGCCCAGGCTCTGCCCACCCCTGTGCCGCCCCCTGCCCAGGCTCTGCCCATATGTGTAGTTACTGTTCTTGGCTGTGTTAGTCTTCAGTTTAGTTTCCTGTTGCATTTTAAAGCTATTTACAATGAGGGTTTTTGTTTTGTTTTGTTTTGTTTTTAATTAAAGGGGCGTAAATGTTGCCTTTTAGCATGTTGGTTTTTAATATCTGTTTTTAGTTCATTGAAGCTAAGGAATATACCCACTTGGGTTTTGCTTTGTGAAATAATTTTGTACTTTTTTTCTCAGTGGCTTGATCATAGTAATATTTACAGTGGTGGCTTGCATGCTCCCTATATGATTAAAGTATGTTTTGAGTCCATGAAGAGTTTTATGAGGTTGGTCATTGTATGATGTGTTCCTTTGTAGCCTGTCTCTTCCCAGAAGAACGATAGCAGCCTCCCACCCTCATCTGTGATTCTGTTATGATCAGCTTATGCTTTGCATATGCTGTTTTTAAGCTGTGTAAAGTATGAGTTACAAGTTTAGTTCCTGTGGTGAATATACTTTAGCTAGTAGAAAAACAACTTGCTTATATGGTTATTTCACTTCAGATCTGCTTATTCATCTGTAGTTATCTGTGTTTAGTTTGTTTTCTTTCAGTAACATATAGCTTTTATTTTTGCATCTAATCCATGAGTCCATTTTAAGGAGGTGAATTTAGTTTGCATTATTGTTGGAATATTTGAATTTACTTGATTTTTGTAAAAATTATTTATTTCATTATGTGCATTGGTGTTTTGCCTACATGCATGTCTGTGTGAGGATGTCAGATCCCCTGGAACTGGAGCTACAGGCAATTGTGAGTTGCCACGTGGGCACAGGTCCTCTGGAAGAAGAGCCAGGGCTCTTAGCCACTGAGCCATCTCTGTTACCTTAAGCATGGCTTCACAGTAGTATAATGCAAAACTTTGGCTTCAGATCAAGTGTGTAGCTCTTTGAAGGAGGTGTGTGTGTGTGTGTGTGTGTGTGTGTGTGTTCTGCAGGATTTCTCATGCTCAGGGCTCTGTGTTTAGTGCTGATCATGTCAAGTTGTGAGGACCATGTACTTGTGCATATTAACACTGTGCATATTAACATACAGATGGGAGAATTCTTCCTGGGTCTGTACCCTTCTGTATCCAAGTACTGGCCTTTACATGAGACTGGCCCTCAAGAACCTGGCACTAGCCAGGAGCAACCTCAGGCTTCGTGGTCCCTTCCTGTGGCTACTGAATGCTCAGCTCTTGTCTTCAGAACGAGGGCAAGGATGTCTGATTGCTACTCCTGACGGTGCCGCAGAGCACGCTCAGTGGGAAGGAAGAGAGAACACTGCTTGTAATTGACGTGGTTAACAACCTGGAGAACCTCAGGAAGTCCACAGAAAACTTATGAATGACGTCAGTGCACAGGACTTAAACTTATAGAAAACACAGTCTCATTCTGTAATAACAATGAGCCAAACACGTGGAAGCCAAATTTAAAACAGTATTATTTATAATGAAATGTATAGGAGTGTGTGTGGACACATCTAACTGAAAGTGATGATGCTTGTGAAAAATCAGAGACCTGAGTAAATGAAGAGCATGCCCCATTCATTGACTGAAGAGTGCAGTGTAGACATTCATCTTGGGCACAGCCCCGGCAGACACCCCACAGCTCCTCACACACAGAGATATAAATGTCTGTAGGGAAAGGCAGGGGACCTAGAATAACTAAAGTAAAAAAAAAAAAAGCAATAGCCAGGATTACAGAGGAATCACTAATAAAACCGGATTTTAAGCGGTATGGCAAAATAAAATGTACACTTACCCTTTGGCCTTGTAGTTCCCCTTCTGGTGTGTCCCAGAGAAGTGAATATTTGTGCTCACATGGACCCCCAAGCGCAGGGTGGGGAGAGCTGCAGCATCCGCACGGTGGGGTTGTGCACATGCTTTAAGTCCAGCTCCAAGAAGGGTGGGCAGGAGGAGCCGCGTAGTTACAAGTGAATCGTCTCATAATAAAAACAAACCCACGGCACACCAAGAGACTGTGTGCTCTAGAGTCCGGTGTATGCGATCATCTTGACGTAACGCTGTAGGGAGCACGTTGGTGAGTGTGAGGTCTGAGTGAGCTGTGCAGAGATCTGCTTCTGCTTGTGATCTACTGTAGTTAGGTAAGGTCCTTCTCTCTGGGGAATACCACATGACCAGTGTGTACACTGGGGTTTGGCCTGTGAGTCTGTGTGTGTGTGTCCATGTGTGCACTAGAGTCAGGGAGGGCTGGGTGTGATTGCAGACAGCAGTCTGTCTGCACCTTACTCTGGAGTTTGTCGTTGAGCCTGTGCAGAATCTGTTGCCCAAAGGAGGGGATTCCTGAGTCTGGGTGAGGCTTCCATTGCAGGCACCCAGCACCAGTCGTGGAAACAGTGTGATCCATCTCTCGTGAAGCCGGTTAGAGCTGAGACATTGTTTACAGACTTCTTCTTTTAGTCAGAAATAAAACCAGACCGCATCTGTGCATCACGGCTCATGCTGCGACCCCTAGAAGTAGGGAAGCTGAGACAGGAGGAGTGCTGTGAGTTTGAGGCAGGCCATCCTTAAATCACAGAGTGGCCAGCACGACTCTGAGGATTGGTTTCCTGTTCCTCCCTGACTCACTCTCTTCCTGGTCTCCTGTAGCCATCGGTGGTGATGCTCTGGGCTGTCTCCTGACTCTCTTCTTCCTTTGTTCGGAACAGACAGCCCTGTTATGGGTCTTCACACACATGCCAGGGTCTGAGGCCTTACTTCTCCAAAGGCAGGCCCTGACTCTGGTCCTTCTCCAGTTCCCTGGATCCTGTTACTGCCTCCGGCAGTAGAGACTGACATGAAAGTCCCCGAGCGCTGACTGACGAGAGTCGCGGTGCTTTGGGCTGTGCTGTCTGCTGTCCATGGGGACGTTCGGCCTTAGATGCTGGCTGCCTCTGCTGTGAGAGAGAGTCTGAGGTGCTCTCTACTCTGGAAACCTATCCTCAGGAGAATTTCCGCAGGGTTGGCTGCCATGGGAAAATGAGGAGGGAGGGCAAGCCTGGGAGCTTTGCTCACGTGTTCTCCCACATGTTGGTTTTAGTTGTATTTCACTTTCAGAAGGTTGTTTACAAATGCGCACCAGGTCAGCTTTTAAAGCTCGGACCTTTCTTCCCTTAAAAAAAAAAAATGTAAACTAGAAAAATGAAAGTGTTGGTATTTGTTGTGTAGTTAGTCTCTGTTAAAAACAAATGTAGCTTGGTTGGTAGAGCAGTTGCCTGACATGCACAAGACCCTGGGTTCAGCCCCGCTGCTGCCTACACCTGCTGTGTCCTGGTCAGGCTCTGTAAGCCCCACACTCAGTATTGGAAGAGGGCTCACAAGTCTTAAGACCATAACCTACCCTCGCCCAGCCTTCTCTCACACATCTGTGTAGACACGGGAGGCTGGAACATCAGGAGTGCTCTCAGAACTGGCCAGCAGCAGCTGTTCAGACTCAGAAAGCATGGAGTTGCAGAATGGATGCATCTTTAGGTCACATGCTCAAACACCCTTCTTCCCCATCATGGGTGTAGTTTTGGTGTGTAGTTCAGGCTGACCTCCACCTCACAGCCCTCCTGTCTCAGTGTTCCGAGTACTGAGCTTATAAGGGTGGGCTGCGTTTCCTGTTGTTCTAAGCTGTATTTGTGTGTGAAGTGTAAGCTTTTTGAAGAAGAAAAACTGGGTTAGAACAAATGTCTCAGTTTTGTTTGCTTTTGGAACAAGGTGTCTTGTAGCCCAGACTTCAATGCGTTTGTAGCTGAGGATGACCTTAACTCTTTCCTGTGGTTTCTGTCAGCCTCTCCCTCACCTGCCTGTGGGGGCAGGGGCAGGGACAGTGCTGAGTGGGCTGTGAGACTGCTCTGTAGAAATGGGGCTGCAGCTCCTGTGCCTTCCCCAGCTTTTCTGTGTCACCCCATCTTCCTTAGTACACACCCCTAAATAATTGCTTCAGCCTTTTAAAACCCCGGCTTAGCCAGTTTTTGTTGATGAGCTTTGTTTTGTTGTTTGTAAATAAAGCCAAGGACTAGGAAGACAACCCAGTTGGTAAGGTGGTTGGAGGACCTTTGTTTCATGCCCAGAACCCATATTTTAAAAGTCAGGTGTGCTAGCATCGTGCTAACAGGGGGATGGGCAGATCCTTGAGGCCAGCCCAGTCTGCTTGGTGAGCTCCAGGTCAGTGAGAGCCTCAGAGAGCATGGAAGTAGTGGGTGTGTGCACCTGAGGAGCCACGCTAAGCTGGCCTCTGGCCTCCATCCGTACGTGCACACCTGCAGGCGCGCGCACACACACACACACACACACACACACACACACGTGTCATGTGCTTTATAAAATTAATGCTCAAACTAATATCCTTATAATTTGACTTAGAATCATTTAAGCCTCTGGACTTTAAGGTGGAAACTGTAGCCTATCTGCCTTTGTGGCTCTGTGTCTGGGGACTTGCGGGACTGAGGTCCTCTCCAAGGTAAATCTCAGCCTGTAGCCCAGATAGTGGACATGCTCCTTTGCTGAAAATAAAGGGTAGTGGAGAGTGCAGTGGCTGTGGAGGCCAGAAGAGGGCATCAGGGATTAGAATTGCCGATGATTGTGGTCCACTGTGTGGGTGCTGATAATTGAACTCGGCTGCTCTGGAAGAGCAGCCCCTGAACCATCTCTCTACCCCCACCCCTCTCACACACACACTTTTCTTACTGCAGTTTAATTGCCTAGGTGATTTGGATAGGAAGTGATGACAGGAAGTTTGAATTAAGGTTCCTAGACAAGGCTGTTCCTGAAGAGGCCACCAACAGTGGACACACTCCAATGGCCTCACTAGATGTTAACCAGGTTTGTGTGCTCTCCACTGGACCGTGAGATCTTTGCTCAGGTCCTAGGAGACCTCCCCACAGAGGGACACCCCAGATGGTCCTAGGAGACCTGCTGTGGGCTGAGAGCTCAGCAGCTGGGGGATGCCCCAGATAGTACGTCCATCACTGTGCAGGTGGGCTTCCTGTCTCTGTTGAGCAGTAACTGCTTCTTCAGGACATGAGTTAACAGCACAACGCCTCATCCGGTGCTGTAAAGAAGTCAGATTACGTGTAAGTCAGCTCCCAGCCTGTGTTGTGACATCCAACGTAGCCTTTTCGGCCGGAGGGTTTTAGTGATTTTAAGCTTTTCAGATACTACGCATAAGAACCTTTATCAGAGAACACCGTTTGCTAGCTGCGTTTAGCTGTCACAGGGAAGCCATGAGGCTACACCTTGGGCTCCTGAGGGCTTGCTCTCTGTAGACCAACCAGGCTGGCCTCTGAACTCCAGTTCGCCTGCCTCTGCCTCCCGAGTGCTGGGATCAAAGGTGTGCGCCACCACCCGGCTGATGGCTGTACTTTTTAAAACTGATAACAGCGACACTCAGGCTGAACTTGAGTTGACTTGAATGGAACAACCCAAACTTGGGCACATTTCTGGTGGAAGCGCCGAGTCAGGCTGCCTCTGCTGCCTGTGTGGAAATGGCTTGCCCGGTTCAGACACTAGTCCACACTCACCTAACAAGCTCCTGCAAGCACACACTTGGGCCTTTACTCAAGGCAGTGAGCATCTATGTTAATACAATAGCCGGAAACAGCTGGGGCTGTGGTTTAATGGTGGAGGGCTTGCTCTGGGTTCACTCTCCAGCACCCCCCACCCCCGAAAAAAGCCTGTAAGCAAAAGCAGTGCCCCAGCAGCGCTGTCCGAAGCTACTCCAGGCTGAGGTGCGCTGTGGAGCAGCTGTTCAGTTGAGTGCTGCTGACCAGGGGTCTCGGGTGCTCTGAGGACACCACATGCCTGCACTTATGGCAAAACTTAGAGGACACAGATTAGACCCCTGGGCCTTGCCCTGGGAGTACTGCGAGCTGGGTTGGACCACAGGGCAGCACAGAGGAACTGTGCAAGGCGGTGCGATGAAGCCTGCCTGTGTTGTCATTGTGGACTGCATTATCAGGACTTTGGGTCTACCCTAACTGGGGTGCCTTGGGGTGTGTGTAAATGATACCCTAGGGAGCGTGGGGAGAGTGATCAGGACTATGGTGTCTTTAATAGGCTAGTATTCAGGATTGTGTATGACATCAGTGAGCGTGGGGCCTCCTGACAGGCTGCCAGTAGGTCTTTCTTACTGGCATTAAATGTTCTTTACTTTTACAACCAAGAAATGGGTAGCCATGTTTTAGAGAACTCTTTGGCTGAAGTTTTAATATGAAGGCACAGCCCGAGGGAGTCAGCCAGGTTATATATACATTTGCTATAATTTCTAGGAAGACATACTGATGTTTTTCAAATATAGGGAAACAAGTTTGCTACATGTCTAGTGAAGGTGTCTGGTATGGAGAGTTGACCAAGAATGAATGCATTGATGTGTAAATTTTTTAATACATTGTTATTTTAAAGTTTATTTCTCTTTGCTTCAAACAAGGAAGTCGGGCCTTCTGACAAGGTTAACATTTAACCTTGTCAGTGCTATATCCTTTTAAAATGCATGCCTCAGTTTCCCCAGGCTTTGTTTTTTAAAGCACTTCGCGGCTTCTGAAGGAAGCCTGATGTCTCAGCTGAAGTTTCCCCCATCTTCGTGCACTTTAGATTTTATGCAGAATACAAAATCAGTGGAAGCTTACCTCACCAGCAAAGTATCAGGTTTGCGCAGACTTCAAGTTTGTCAAGTGCAATTCTCGATACTCTAGTTGTGCTGTAATAACCAGACAAATGGGAGCTGCAGCGCATTCGTCCTGACTTGATGCACTCCTGGGGTTGGACTAGAGTATTGCACTGGGGGGAGGGGGGGCTTTGAGGTATTCAGTTACCCGACACCAGGTGTGATGTCACTATGTCCTGACAAAGACTCTAGAGGGCACCCTTTGAAAGAGCACCCTCATGTATGTTGCTGTGCCCAGGCCCTGTCTCCATGCTTTTTACTTTGATGAGATGGACACCTTGGACTTTGAGATCAATATTACAGCACAATTGAATGACCACTAGAGATTTTTCCCCTCGACCTTATAAAAGGGAGGTAGCCATCAAAAAGATAGAATTCTGTAAAGATGTGAATTTATAACAGATTCTTCATCATAGTCCTTAGAAATTCCTTGAGAGGTTGTTGTGATTAGGTAGAAAATTTGAGGTAATCAGGGCACTCAGATGAACATTGTCTGGGGAGGTGACTAGCCCACTGCCTGTGCTGGTTCTGACTTTGGTGTCCCCTTTACAAAAACGCAAATCTGTCCCGAAGCAGGGAGGTGGGATCAGTCAAAACAGCTGCAACACTGCCTGGTACCTCCCTGGTTCATGAGCATGAGTTCAGTGCCCTCCACAGCTCCCTCCACGCACACACACACACACACACACACACACACGCACGCACGCACGCACACATATGCACACACATACACATACAGCTATTGACTCACAATATGTACATACATAGAAGCATGGTCAGTAATCCTGGGTTTAGAAAAAGCCTTTTATGGCGGCTGTAGATTTTTGTGAAACAAAGCTGGGTTTATTATCTGAGTTTTTTTAATCTTTGAAGCAATTACTTGCGTTAAAAGAGTGAAATAATTCGACAGACAGTGGTGGTGCATGCCTTTAATCCCAGCACTTGAGAGGCAGAGGCCAACAGATCTTTGAGTTCAAGGCCAGTCTGGTCTACAAGTGAGTTTCAGGACAGCCAGGGCCACACAGAGAAACCCTGTCTCGAAAAACAAAACAAGAAGAAAGCAAGAATTGAAATGCTTCTTATTACTCTTATTGTGGAGAGATGGATCTACGAGTCCCTGGAAAGGACCCGGTAGATTGCCTGTCACAGGCAAAGACACTGTCTGCAAGAATCCAGACGGGCAGAGGCCGCATTCTTTCCCCTTCATTCCTGTAAAGAATCTCTCTCTTTCTCTCTCTCTCTCTCTCTTTCTCTCTCACACACACAGACACACACACACAGACACACACACACAGACACACACACACACACACACACACACACACACGAGACTAGCAGGGGAGTCCTGCTCTGAACCCAGAAGCAGCTGAGAACGCCATGAAGTTACCAGAGAAGTGGTGTAAGTTGGCTAAGGTGGCTCTCGCCCTGGTGTTCTTCTCATGAAGGCGTGCTAAAAGAGGTGGCCTGTGATTTTGTTCTTTTTAAGCATGGCCATTTTACCTTCTTCATTCAGGAACGTTCTTTCCTGACTGGTACTATGTTTGTACAGTGGGATGGGAAGGAGTTGGTTTCTGCTGCCTGCCTGGCATGTGTGTGTGGCTGTGTCTGTGTGTGGCTGTGTCTGTGTGTGTCAGATAACTTGGGCTTCTTGAACTTGCCTGTGTTTTGACTTGAGCAAACAAGTTTGCCCATGCTGTAAACAGCTGACTGAGCAGCCTGCAGCTGGTCTCCTCTGCCCGCCCTCTGCCCTCTGCGGCCTTCTTAAACTCAGTGCCATCTTAGGGGTGCTGTTGGGAAGCTGGGGGTGCGCACTGTCTGCACTCGCAGTCTGCCCTTCCCACAGGGGATCTAGAACTGTGTTCTCCGCGTTTGCCGGCTCACCTCAGTAGCAGGTTCCGCTGGGTCCAGGGAATGTGACTGCACTCCGGTGCACACCGGTGAGTCCCAGTGCTGGTGTCCAGGCCGGAGGGCAGTGTGGCAGAGCAGAGGAGGGCGGGGCCGCAGCGGCTCGTGGAGAGCTAGGCCCATGGTAGACGTGTGTCCTTGACCTGGGAGGCACAGGGCCGCCCAGTAACAGCCAGTGCTGCTCCCTAAGCTTAGGCCACTGATGAGGCTGTAAATGGGGACAGCAGGGGGCAAGGGCCGTAGTTGAGCAGGTGGCACTGAGTTTTAGTGCAGGGGGCATTTAGATTCACTCAGGTCTTGCTGGACGTGTGAAGAATTGGACTGAGTGATCACAGTCCCTCTGGCTCCGTGAAAAGAAGGGCCGTTTCCCCTGAAACCACTCTTCAAAACAGAGGGCACTGGGGATCCATGTCTGCATGTCTGAGAGGCTTGGATAGGCTCTTCCACCCTCGTCTGCTTTGTTCTGGGTCTGCCCTTTTGTGGTGCGGGGGATCAAACCTAGGGCTTTGCATATGCCTGGTACACACCCTGCCTTTGAGCTGCAGCCCTGGCCCAGCCTCACTCTCGGCAGTCTGTTAAATAACCCCAGAGCTCACTTGGCTAGCCTTGAATTCTCAGAACTAACCACAAACCTTGTTTGGAGCAGGAAAGCATCTTTAATAACCAGCGCTCCGGGTGATTCTGGATGCAGACCAGTAGTTCCTGCCGGGTAAACAGGAATTCGGTGTGGTAAACCGCAGCAATTAAGTTTCAGACTTATCATGCAGGAAACAAGGGACCCAGCTTTCATGTCGGTTCTCAGGGTCCACACACTTGTGAGAGTAGTCCTGGGTGTCTTTGCACAGGTCACACGTTGGTTGCTGGTGAGTGCTGTTGGAGTAAGTGTGTGCATGTTAGCAGCTGTAGAAGGTGCTGTAGGCACTGCTGCTCCATTAGCAGGGACTTAGAGCATTCTGGTTCTGTTTGCTTCCTGACGCGACTCTTGACTCATTCTGTTAGAAGGGAGCTTAAGGAAAAATAGTAGAGGTTCCTGTCTGAACCTTTCATTTGCCCCATTTTTATTACTTTCTGATTTTCATTTTGGATAATTCACTTTAGAAGTGATTTTCTTAAATTGGCATGTTCTTTTGTCTTGTTTTCATTTTGATCTCTTGATCGCCTGCCTAATATAAAGTCTACGCCACTGAGAATTAGCATCATTCACCTGTGCTATGGTTGCCGGCAGAGGAGACTTCAGGACTTGAGAATTGTATTTCTGGTTCTCCAGACAGTGAGTCCTACCCTCTATAACATCAGCTCTGTCTGCTTCTTCCTGTGTTACCATGAATTCAAAGGAGATGGATGGATGGACGGATGGATGGACGGACACACACACACACACACACACACACACTATATGAGCAACTTTTCCATTTTTTGTTATCCTAGAGCCTTTATAGTTGGGTCTGAAATAAAAATGTTGTTTGAGGAAGTGCTATCTCTAAGATGGTTGTTTAGAGGCTCTGTCTTTTAACACAGCTGCACACACCCATGACTGCATTTTTAAAATGAAGGTGATGTGGAGTTTCTTCTCTGTATTCCGGTTTCTGCCGACTGCCTTAGATGGTGGGCTCTCGCAGTGCTAGCCTCTCAGGCTCAGGCTGCCATCTACATCTTGGGAATTTTAGTTGTATTGTATTACAGTGTTTAATGAAAAAATAAAACAGGTCTGAAATGAATTTTTATTAATACAATGTCACTCCCTGTCTGACCTGTGAGGCGTAATTTTCCTGATGTCATCCTTAGTGGCCTTCACACCAGACATGTGCTTCTGGGGACCTGTATTAGCTTTTCAGATCTTATCACATGACCGCAAAGAGGCACCTTAAGTGAGGAAACCCTTGTCGTGGGTCATGGCTTCAGGGCACGTTAATGATCAGAGCAGGGAGGTGCGGCCACAGCTCTCTGTGGAGTGTGCAGCAGAGCCACTCACAGTGGAGGTCAGGAGCAGAGAGAATGAGCCTGGCAGCAGGGCCACCCTCAAAGGCCAGGTCCAACTCACTCGCTTTTGCCAGGCTTAACCTAAAGGTGCCACAGCCTTCCAGATGGCACCACAAGCCAGGGATTAAGTGCTGAAGACATGAGCTAGCGGGGAACAGCCCAGACTTGAGCCATAACATTGTGCTCCTGCCTCAAAGGCTTATGACTATCTCTACTGTAAAATGTGTTTAGTCCCCATAGTCATATCAGTCCCTGCACTGCTCTGAGGTCCAAAGGTCAAAGTCCCTTTGAGACTAATGTCGTTTCTTAGCTGTGAACCTTGTATAATCAAAAAGAAAGTGAAATAGTTTTATTATGCAGTAATACAGAGTGAACATCCCCCTTCTAAAAGAGAGGAATAGGAAAACAAGGAAAGATTGAACCAAAGATTGAAACCCAGCAAGCAAGACAAATCTGATAGCCCCAGGTCTGCTGGTTGGAGCATGTGCTGGAAGGAGCATCTGGGCTCCTTCCCGTGGCCTTGCCATTTGCAGCACTCAGGGGCTCCAAGCCGGATAGTTTTATGTCAGCTTGACATTCGTCATTTGAGAGGAGGAAACCTCAGTTAAGAAAATGCCTCCATAAGATTGAGCTGTAGGCAAGCTTTTAGGGCATTTTCTTAGTGATTGATGGGGAGGGCCTAGGGCATGGTAGGTGGTGGCATCCTGGGCTGGTGTCCTGGCTTCTATAAGGAAGCAGCTGAGCAGCCATGGGGAACAAGCCTGTCAGCAGCATTTTTCAGTGGTCTCTGCACCAGCTCCTGCCTCCAGGTTCCTGCCCTGCTTGAGTTCCTGTCCTCACTTCCTCCAGCGATCCACAGTGCTGTGGAAGCTAAGCCAAGGCCTTCCCTCCCTGATGTGCTCTTGGTCATCATGTTTCAGCACAGCGGAAGTGACCAGAGCTAAGGCAGACTCTCAGGCTGGCTACACTCTGTAGCTGCCCACAGTCCCGTGTTTTCGAACATCCTGGGCTCTCCATCCTCCCCTAGGCTTTACCCTCAAAGCTTTCCGCAGCCCCACTTTGGGGCTTCCTGCTGAGTACTGGATTGCTTCTCATTGCCTGGCCTCATGTGCTTTCTTCTGGAACGCTGGTGTAAACCTCCATGGTACCACCACTGTTGCACTTTGTGTGCCTTCCAAACCAGTACCACATACACAGGACTGAGTTCTCCAGCTCAAGAAATACCTGGGTGACCCTGCACCCCTGCTGCAGCAGCCTCTAGGTGCCCACGTGGCTGACCCTGCAGAGACTTCACTGCTTGCGCAGGGCGCCCGTGTGCTGCTTTCTAAGTGAATGTTTTAAATAAAGTCCAGTGCAAAGCGCAGCCTCCCTGTACCTGCTGCTGCTGGCTCCTCTCTCTTTCCTTCACTGTCTCACCTTCACTGCTAGAATGCTCCATTTCTTGTCATACTGCTTTTGAAGTCCTGCGCTTCTGCTTCTGACCTTCACTATGAAGCTGCAGAAAGCAATGGTGCTGGTCATGCCTGGGCACAACCGTCACTGCTCGTGTTTCTGTCCACCTGCCAAGCTGAGACTGCAGCGCTCCGGGGCTTGCCTGTCTTGTGCCTGCAAACTCATCTATCTTCTCCCATGAACCATTTTCCAGCATTGAAGCTCCTGTCCAGGTTATCACAACAACACCACACCTCCAGCACCAGTTTTCTGGATTAGCTGTGACCAAAATTCCTAAAAGAGATGAAGGAAGGGTCCATAAAGTTTTAGTCCCTCATCACCAAGGCCGTGCCTAGTCACTTACCTGTACTTGCCAGGCCCCCTCCTAAAAGCTCTGAACTCTGGAAAGTGGCATCACTTGCTGAGCATCAAGTGTTCAAACCGTGGCAGGACTCAGGTTCTTGAGTCATTGGTGTGCCTCATTGCTGTATTGCTGTGAAGCCTTCCGTGCTGCCCTCGCCCACCATCCTGTCCACTGACTGGCTTCCTCTTGTTGCCTTTGTGCTTCTGGGAACTCAGCTCTGGCTTTGCTCAGTAAAATGGGATCTTGTAAGGGTCAGGGCCACTTATCAGCAACTCTCCTGTGCCTGGGACAGTGCTGGATGCTGCTGAGGGCAGCTCATGACCTTTGAACCCATGTTGAACACTCAGCAGGAGTTCAGTGTTTATCCTTTTCACTGCCCACAGCCGCTCCACAGGGCTATAGATTACTGTTACGCTTTTCTCTTCCGTTTTTCTGTGTGGTGTGAGCATGTGTGGGTGCGTGTGCGCATGTATGTAGAGGCCCAAGACTGAGGTCCAGAATCACCCGTTAGATCCTTCACCCACCCAATGAAGCAGGTCAGCCAGGAGTGCCCTGGTGTGGCCAATCCCACTAGACAGCTGGATAAGGAACTTTGACTCTCCTGCTTCAGTTCAGAGGCCTGCTGCCTCCGTCTGCTGACCTGGGCCTAGTCCTGGACGCTTCCAGCCTCCCTACAATCTAACCGAGGCCTAGAATGTTTCCAGCCTCTGGGACTCACTGCTGAGTAAGCTCACCCTTTCCTGTTCTTGCTGAGCTCTGGGCTGGTTGGTTCAACTCGGCTGTTGTGGTTCAAACTCCTCTCCCAGCTGACTGACTGAATCTGCCTTCTCTCTCGGCCCCTGAAGTGCTCTGCTTGGCCTCAAACTAACTCCAGCAATCTTTTCTGATCCTCTGGCTCCTTCTCATTCTCTATCTCACTCGATCTTCACCTGATTTCTCTCTCTACAACCCGTCTCTCTATTACTGTCCTGGTAAAACTGCCTCCTCTCCCTCTGCATTGCCCCTTAAGTAGCTTTTCTTCTCTCTTCTCATAAGAGTTGGGCATGTCCTATTCTGTCACATCTTCTCTGATTTGTCACATTTTCTGCCACTCAATTAAACATCACTTTTAAACATGGTTTGCTTCCTTTTTACAAACTAACTTCACCTCCGTTGTTTGGGATTAAAGGTGTGTAACCACCACCTAACCTTTTCTTTACCTGAAACTTCCTCTATACCAGGCTGTCCTTGAACTCAGATCTGCTTGTCTCTGTCTCCTGGATTAAAGGTGTGTTTGTATTCCAGTTGGATCACATAGACCTTAAAGGTCTCTGGGTGTGATCTCTTGCCAGAGCAGCTGTGTTCTGGATAAACATTCCTCTACAGACAGCTGTTGTTAGTTGTTTTCATCTTCCAAAGATGCATGCAGGAGCTGTCGTGCCCACTGGACACTTGGGTGGGGCCTGGGGTGTAAAGTAGTCTTGAGTCTTTCGGACCCACACACTTGAACACCATCTGGAACAGTCCACACTTGTTTAGTGGACTGTTTGTGTGAGAAGGGTTGTCTCCGGCTGGCCTCGGCCTCAGCGCTGGGATTATAGGTGTGCCCGCCATGCCTGCTTAGCAGCCCCTTTTCATCCTTCTCCTTGGGCCTTTGTATGGAAGAAAGAAAAACCATTCAAGGGCAAAATAGAGAAGAGAAACAAATCTGGAATAGAAACATAGTCCTCAGTGTCCACAGAAGATTGGTTCTAGGACATCCTGTATCAGACTCCAGAACACCAAAGTCCCTTGTATATCTATGGCAATAGTGTTGGTATGTGACTGTCTATGTCTTAGCATTACCTGTCAACTTGACACATTCTAGAGTCACCTGAAGAATCTCGGGAGTAATTGTCTCTACGGGGTTGGCTTCAGGGACATCGCTGGGAGGCGTGGTCTTGGTTAGGAGTTTATGTAGGGGCCCAGTCCACTGTAGGCGGCACCTTCCCCGGGCAGGTGACCCGAGGCTGGATAAGTAAGATAAGTGCCCATGAGCCAGAGAGTGCGCCAGCTAGCATGTTCCTCTGTGGCATTCTGCCGTCGAGTTTCTGTTTGAGTTCCGGCCCAGTGTCCCTCAGTGGCGGACTGTGACCTCAGAGGGTCAGCCAAATGAATCCTGTTCTCTGCTGGGTTACTTTGGTCAGTGTTTCATCATAGCAACACTGTGGAGCTAGAACGGTCCTACACAGACATCCCCATGTGTACATACGGAATCTGGATTACTTCCGTACCTACGCTGTGTGTGTGGTGGGAGCTGTGCTGTGAGGGTGCTCCGTGCTGACCCCTCTTCCCCATGAGAAGCTGCCTGCTGGGTTACCGTGTTTCCCAGCTTGTAAGTGGTTCTGCCTGGAGAAATGACGTGAGCGCTAGCCAGATGGGGTCTGCCTGTGCTGCTCTCCTTAGCGCCCCTGGAAGCAGGCAGTAGACAGGCTGTCCATCTCCCAGGAAATGACCCTTGTGCTAAGGTGTGACACCAAGGCAGCTCACAGAAGACAGTCTGAGAGGGTAAGTCATGGCCATCAGAGCTCACAGCTCCTTGTAATTTCAGTTCCAGGGGAGCCAGTACCCAGACCTCCGTGGCACTGCATGTATGTGTCATACATACACACGCCTACGTATCTTTCTGAAGTTGCACAGGGAGAGTTTCAGTTAACTGTCAGTCACATGCTTACAGACCTTACTCAGGCTGACCAGAACTGTTTTTAGGCACTCTCAGTGGCCAACCAGTGGAGACGTGCGGCCCACAGTCAGGGCAGCCGTTGGTCAGGCCCTTCACGAGTCTGAGGGCGGAAGACATGCCCTAGGCCAGAGCACGTGCTCTGCATGTGTGCCTTGGTTTCGGTGGCTCTTTCTGCTGCTGTCTGACTGCTTTTCATTAGCACACCCACGGCCAAGTGTGCCACATACCTGAAAAGCCACAGTGTGGGGTGGTGGTTCCCACTTGTTGCCTTCCTTTTCCATTGAGACTAAGGAGATGATACCTGGTAACAAACTTTCATTTTCCAGCTTGAAACTGCCATTATTTTGGGTATTTTAGGCTTCCATGAAAACAACGGTTGCCTGTTAGCCCGTGTGATGACATGTAGGCCCCGTGTGCCTCAGTCTTCCTCTGAGCCCGTGCATGTGCGTGTTTATATTACCACACATGTTTCATTTCTGGAATGAATTAATTTGTGATGTCCTTCTTAAATCCCTTTTTTCCGATCTGAGAGAAACAAGCGCGACTTTTTCCTAACCTCGGGGTTTGTTTAAGGACGAGAGCGCAGGTTGTTTACTGTTGTAGTTCCTGCAGCTTTGCACTGCGAGGGCCTGTTAGGACGGAAGCTTGTCCACGCTGGGCAGGACTGGGACGCCTAGTGACAAGAAACTTACTCCTCCTTTTAAAAATTTTGAATTAATGTGTGTGTTGGAGGCACATGGGTGCAGTGCTCGTGGAAGCCAGAGGAGAGCAGCAGACCCTCTGGAGCCATCCTGTGGGCACTGGGAACCCAGCTCAGGCCTCCTGTGCCTCCAGCAGCTGAGTGCCTGCACCCCTTCCCCGTGCTGCACGGTTCTAGCCCTTTAGCGTGGCCCAGGCTCTCCCGAGGCATGTGGTACAGACCCAGCTTGGGCTTTTGTTTGTTTGCATGGTAACTGTATTCTGCCTGTGTCTGAGTGCAGCTTTCTTAGCTGGAACTCTCAAGAGTTATGTGACCCATTTACCACCCAGAAAACAACTGAGGTGATGCTGACCTGGGCAAATCCTTTCCAGCTTCATAGTGTCTTTAGTGCTGGGTGTGCTATAGCTGGCAAAAAGCAGTCCTGTCCCTTGGCTTAGGAGCCTGGGCACGCTGATTTCCCACTTCTCCCCTAACCGATAGGGCTGAAGCCCGCTCTGCTGAGGTGGTGCAGTCTGCTCTGGGTACTTTTACCTTAAGAATAAAAAGCTTGTTAGCTTGTCTTTCTTCTTCCTGATGTTCCTGGTTTTCTAGGTGCTGAGGTATTTAAATGTTGTCTTTGGTTTGTAGACATATGGAGCCTGGGTGTGATCCTTTTCATGCTGGTGTGTGGGCAGCCGCCCTTCCAAGAGGCCAACGACAGCGAGACGCTGACCATGATCATGGACTGCAAGTACACCGTGCCGCCCCGAGTGTCTGCCGGGTGCAGGGAGTAAGTAAAGCGCATGCACAGAGAGCGGCCCCTTGAACCAAAGACTCAGCAGCACGCCAAGACCACGCAACATGGCTTCACCATGCCAGGATCTGAGTCCATTTAGTTCATGAGACTGATGTTTCTGCTGCTGCTCTTTGATCAGAAACTCAACAGGAGAATACCAAACATACCAGTAGTTGAGGTTTTTTCTCCCTTAGCTCCTGGAGTAACGACTCATTACGTATTATAAAAATACCTCCACTATATAGCCAGGCTCTTCTCTGACTAGCTCATAACTTAGCTAAGCTACATTCTGCCCCGTGCCTGGCTGCCTGGGCTCACGCACCGTGCATCCATCTTCCTCACATCTTGCTGGCCGATTCTCTCAAGCCTGGCTCTCTCCCAGAATCCTTCTGCCTGCTGGGTGCTCCACCCATTTCCTGCTTCAGCCATACAGAGGCCATAGGTTTTTAATTGACAGGTGGTGTATCCATACATTACAGAAGAGATTCCTTCTATATTACCCATGTTTTCAAGAAATCCATTTTGCCTTGTCAGCCTCCAGAAGTAGTGGTTAAGACCTTCCTGTGTGTGACACATGGTCTTGCTGGGGCTCTTGGCAGTTTGTGTCATCTTTAAATGAACAGCTGAGGTTGTCGTCACCACTGAAATGTTCTCTTCTGCATCAACAAGTTTGTGTTTCTCCTGCCAGGCTGTGAGGATATGGCGCATGGAGGGTGTTCTTTCAGGGCGGCCCCAGCGTGGCCGTGCACCTCTCCAGACCAAATGCTGGCTCTTCTGCTCACTGCTTCTGTGAGGGTGGATGAGTGTGCCTGACAGGGTTACTGGGACAGTTGTATGAAGAGCTAGTGTAAAGCATAAAGTCTAGGCTGGAGCACAGAAGAGGCTCTCAGTGTGTGGTGGTGGTGATGGTGATTTTACGCTTAGCACACAGGAGGCTGTGTGTGTTGGTATTGGTGATTGTAGGGCTATGTGTTAATTGTGATGGTGATTTTGGCTTAGGGCACTTGGGAAGCTCTGTCTCCTGTACTGGGTGATTTTAGGCTGGATCACATTTAAGTCTGGGAGGGAGGGGAAGAGGGAAGGAGAAAGAGAGAGAGAGTGTGTGTGTGTGTGCGTACAGGATGGTGATTTTAGGTCCTTCCTCTTACTGTTCCCCTCAGGAAGCAGGTGTACACCAAGTGCAAGTTAGATACTCGTTTCTCAAGTTTCTCTTCTCTGTTCCCAGTTAGAATAAACCAAACCCACCAACTCCCTTTACGTCAGCTGTCACTTGAAATCCTGAGGGTTATAGAATAACATGGACTGTCCATTCCTAAGAGCTGAGAGTTCTCCTCCATGTACCCCTCCTAAAGGGATTGTTAATACCTAAGGACCATTCAGATGAGGAGGAAAACAAAACCAAACCCACCAACGTTTTCTGACGTGTTTTTCGGAGTGGTGTGTTTTAAGGAACTAGTCCGTGTGTCCAGTGTATTGCCTGAGTGCGTGCTGCCGTGGCGGTCCAGGGCTGCCTCCTGTGTGCTGCTTCTGCTCTTATCAGCCATCCACGGCCACGGCCTCCAATGGCCCTCTCTGAGCACTGGCTCCCGACCGGTTAGCCACTGCTGTGCTTTGTTCCTGCGGCTGCCATTTCTTCTGCGGACCCAGCTGCTTGTTGCTCAGCTCGCAGAGTCCCCTCATTGACTGCTGCATTGGATCAGTAGTCTTGGTTACGCAACTTGAAGCATTCCCTAGCCTTTGTTGTCTTATTTACAAGGTAGTTTTATTTCTACTTAGCTCTTGTTTTGATTTCTTGACAGTCAGATGGTACAGTCTTGTATTTCCATTTTTCACAGTTTGAGCCTGGCATGGGGACAATTGTACAGTCTAGTTCTTGAAAGTGCATATTTTCAAGTTGGGGTCAGAGGTCTGTACACATCTTTAGGGTCAAGTATAAAACTGTTCAGAATTGCTTGCATTTAGAGCTTTCTTCACTGCTTCTGTTAACCTGTTACCTACTGAGATAATCTTCCACTGGGACGGCAGCCTTATTCCTTCAAGTTTGTCAGGTTTTGCTTTGAGAGTTTTGAGAGACAGTTATTAGACGCACGTGAGTTGAAAACTGCTCTGTGTTCCTGATGAGTTGAAGTAGCCCTTTGTATCAGTTTACCTCAGATACTTCTGGTTAGTTCTGTGTTGAGAGAGCCACCTGCCGGCCTTGGGTCAGCATCTGTGTGTGACACTCCCTCACCCTTTTGAACAGTCTGCACCCAGGCCTTCCCTTGACTCTCATGTCTTTTCAGCTGAGGAGCTTGTTCCGTCTGCATCTGCTGTGTTCTGTGGTGGATACAGGTACGGGTGCGTTTCTGTGCACTTTTCCTTTGACCTTACCTGGTGGAGATTGTTTCTGTCCTGTCACTTATTTCATTCTCAGCCAGCAGAGGGACTTGTAGACTGTTATTTTAGTTTTCAAAAATATACAGTTAATACTTACCTCTATTTGTAACAATTATATTTAGTAATTTTTTTCTAACTGTACAAATTAAGTAATATTTTATATAGTCAGAAAATGTTGATACTCATCCAGATGTTTAATGCAAACTTTGCTAACCTCCTCTCAATTGGAATTACATTGTTCCACAATAATTAAATCCTTCACATTTTGGGGGGAAACATCTCCCGGTGGTTAATGCTTCCTTAGGAGGTCTTCATGATGTGTGTCCAAGCAGGTCAGTGCCTGAGATTAAAGCCCTGGTTCTTCTCCCTCAGCTCTGCAGATGTCCTGCCGCTGTCTCTCAGAACCACTGTTGTCACTGAGACACCAGCTCACAGCTCGCAGCTCCTGCTTCAGGGCCTTGCTTGTCCATTGGAGCTTCTGTGTGTGGCTCCTAGCCTGTGATTTGCATTCTTTCATGGATTTGGGAAAGTCCCAGCTATCGCTTTCCCGATAAGCTTTTTTTCCTCTTTTTTCATGTCCTTTTGGAGCTCTGGGCTGTGCATGTTAGCTGTTTCCACTGTGGCTCATCTTTAATTCTTATTTGTTTGCTTGTTTGTTTGAGACAGGGTTTCTCTGTGTAGCCTTGACTGTCTTGGACTTGCTTTGTAGCCCAGGCTGGCCTCTCTGACTGAGAGATCGCTTCCCTCTGCCTCCCCAAGTGCTGGGATCACAGGTGGGCACCACCGTGCCCCGCCTACATTTACATTTAAATGTGGCCATTGTTTTATTTTTGTAATCACAGTGGTTATTTTTCACTCTTCTTTTTTCTTACAATTTTCCAGCATAATTTTGCCTATTTTTGTTCCCTGGTCATGTTTTTGAGTTTTGTTTATGCCTTAGTCACATTTAACAGTGACTGCCTATGCAGTGCATTTAGTGTCTTCCTTCTCTTTTGCTGTGTGTTGAGGTCTTGCTGATGTCACCAATTTCCTTTGTAGGTTTTATTTGTGCTAGGTTTTAAAGCATCATTCAGAAATTCTTTTAAGTTACATTCTGCAGAAAGGAGTTGTATATTTTCCTGAGCCAGTGCTGAGCACACAGGCTTTCTTCTCAACCTCTTCCGAACAGTAGACTTCCTTCTCGTTTCTCACTGGGCACTGAGAGGGAGTCTTCTTTCTCTCTTAAGAGCGTTCCACAACCTACGTCAGTCACCCCGCCCACTGTACCGAGCCACATGGCCTGAGGGCCGCCTCCCAAACAGCGGGCAGTGCAGCTGCTAGCTGATCGCCCCTCCTCTGTGCTCTCACTCCGCTTTGAGCTGGCAGGTATTCCTTGTGTAGGTTTTGTCAGTCTGTCTCTAACATTGCGTGGTGGTGTTTTCATCAGGCGGGTGTTCAGCCTGTGACACAGCTGGCCAGATTGTTACTCAGGAGCAGAGGTTGATATCGCCAGCTGCTTCTCCTCAGGAGGCAGCGGTTACCTTATTTCCCACCACAGCGGCTCCAGAGTGTCCTGTGCCAGCCACGCACTCAGATTGCTTGTGGCAGTGCAGGAAGCAGTGTTGGCTGCTCGCACCAGCGTGCCTCGCCGACAGTCTAATCAGTGTCGACTCTTCCTTCACAGCCTCATCACACGGATGCTGCAGAGAGACCCCAAAAGGAGGGCGTCTCTGGAAGAGATCGAAAGCCACCCTTGGCTCCAGGGAGTGGACCCATCTCCAGCTACGAAGTACAACATCCCCCTCGTGTCCTACAAGAACCTCTCTGAGGAGGAGCACAACAGCATCATCCAGCGCATGGTGCTCGGGGACATTGCGGACCGGGACGCCATTGTGGAGTACGTGTGCTTGTCAGTCCTGGGGTGTGCCTAGCAGTCTCGGTCCCATGTCCTCGAGACAGACGGGCCATGCTGCTTGCTCTCCCCTTTCCGTGACTGCCTGCCTGACAAGCAGCCTTTGAAGGGAGGAAGAGATTAATCCAGCCTGTAGTTCAAGGGTACAGTCCATCTTGGTCACGGAGCAGCAGGCCGGCTCGCCACCCTGCTGCTGCCCTTGGGAAACAGGGAGTAAGTAGGAGCTGGAGCCACACTGAAGTCTGCCGCCAGTGGCTCGCCACTTCAGCCGTTCCGCACCTCCACAGGTGCCACAGCTGGACCTAGTGCCCATGCACACGCCTCTGCAGGCCTCACTCCTAAAGCAAGATGGAATTCCCAGGCAGCAACCCTGAACTGAACTTTGCGTGTCCTCTTGTTCTGTGGGCGGTAAGCCAGGTGGTAGCAGTCCTTTGGATGCCTGGACTAGGATGGTTAGTCTCAGTGTCTGTAGAAAGGTCCCCTGCAAGTGCCGAGATCAGAGCAGATGACAGGCTGAGCGTGCGTGCGTGTGACTCCAGTGAGGCGCTGTGGGCTGCTCTGCGGTGCACTTAGGGTTTGCTGTGAACTCCATGCGGGCCGCCCTACACCTTCCTGGGAGCTGCACTCTTAGCTGCTTGTGAAATCCACCCGGAGAGCCATGTTTAGCAGCCTGAGTGGGGCAGTTGAGGAGCATGCAGGGTGACGGGAGCATTGCTCTGTTCTGGGGAGAGGTCCACCTGAAATCTCGGGCACTCCACAGAAGGGCAGCCGCACCAGGTGTGTTGACGGAGACTGCTGCCCCACTCGGGGATGCAAGAGCGAGCCGTGCAGTGGCCACTTGGGTCTTGCCTGTGCGTTGGCTGTTGTCACGTGTGCCCAGTGAGAGCTCTGGCCTCTGGGAAGGGAAGTTACAGTGCAGTAAGAATAAAGATCTAGAGCCAGGTACGCCTGTGATCCCAGCACTCAGCAGAAGCAGGCAGATCTCTGAGTTCAAGGCCAGCCTGGTCTACAAAGCTAGTCCATGACAGCCAAGGCGACAGAGAAAACCCTGTCTCAAAAAACAAAAGATCTACAAAAATAAAGCCAGCTTTATGAGTCTCATGGGTTGGTGCCCAGCGACTTCAGTGACCTGAGAGACTGGGCACTTGCTCTTTCTGCACAGGAGCTCACTCTCAGGCTGTGGAGAAAGCTTTTTTTCCCTTCTTTTCCATGTTTGGAGTTCTTACATAAGTAGCTGTGCGTACAGTGGTGCGTGAGGCCTGCACACTCTGTTACAGGCACACAGGTGGCGGCAGCGTGCCAAGCCCGTGGCCGCAGCCAGCCTTACTGCGCATTCACTGCTCTCGCTCCGTGAAGCTGCTTATTCTGAGAGCAGTTCCTGAGTGTGAGGGAGGTCCCCTGCACACAGACAGCTGCTTTCTCCAGCACACACCTGTGAGAAGGCACTTGAGTTTCCCCAGGCCCCCCTGCCTCACCCACTGGGCCCTGTATGTTTCACAGGGCGGTCTCGAACCTGTACTTCTCTTCCATGCTACAATTTGCCACGCCAGAGGCTTCTAAGGAGCAGAGCTGCATGTTCCCAAGCCTTGGGAGGCTGCTCCGTGATAGCAGCTGCAGGAGGCGAGGCCATGTGCTTTGCTGTTAGTACCCAGCAGCCAGCCACCCTGGTGCCCGGCCTGGCATGGCATCCTGTGGGCGCTGCTGCTTACATGGATGAACAAGCAGTGACTTTACCCCAGGAGAGAATGAGTAGCGCCCTCGGTTGCCTAATTGCTCTCCGGCCCTAAACTGCCAGTACAGGGAAAGCACAGACACCTCCACCCATTCCAGCAACCGCTGCTTAGAGCGTCGGTAAGAAGCATGGGCCTCGTCCCGAGTCCATTTTTCTCATGGAAGCAAATGATCCGTCTCAGTAAAACTCAGCTGCACATGCCGGCCACTTCCAGAAGACACACATGCTCTCAGAAGCCCCGGAGCCTTTCCTAGTTTGGAATGCTGACACCGTCCAGCCACAGCAGCACTCTGCTCTTTTCCCACTGAGCTGAGCATTGGTGTTCAGTGGCTCTTTGAGATTCAGTCACAGCACAGATAACTACAGGCTTTTAATCTTGTAAAAAAACAAAACAAAACAAAACAAAAAAACTTAGCTGCATGGCCTCTGATATCCTTGCTTTGTTTCCTCAGAGCCCTGGAAACCAACAGGTACAACCACATCACCGCCACTTACTTCTTACTTGCCGAAAGGATCCTGAGAGAAAAGCAAGAGAAAGAAATACAGACCAGGTCTGCCAGCCCCAGCAACATCAAGGCCCAGTTTAGGTGAGAAAATGCCTTCACTGTTGCCAGCAAGTTAGCACTTTAAAGCAGAGAACGGTCTGCGGTAGGCGGGTCCTGGCCTTCCACAGAGGCCACGCTGGCTCACGCCGTGCTCCTCAGATGTGTGCTGGCCGCAGGCGCTTCCCAGGACCTGGGCCCTGCAAGTCATGTCCTTAAAGATCTCCTGCCAAGAGCAGGCTGAGTTCCCTTTACTAACTTGGAAGAAGTTTGAAATAGGAGCATTTAGCATTTCGGAGGTCGGGCAGCTAGGTCAGGTAGCTGACTGATAAGCTGTCGGGCCTCAGGAACGTGCCCCATCTTTAATTTGGCTGAGCACCACTGCTGACCTGAGGTTCTGAGGAGGCCTCAATGGGAGACCAGGAGGGGTCCTGTGGGAGCCTCTGACCGGAGCCTTCCCGGAAGTTACCGCCAGGCTCATGTGGTAGAGTGAAGCCTGCCTGGAGGTGAGTTAGCAGTCGGTGTCCTTGCGGCCTGTGTGCCCAGGCTCACGGGGTACTTAGAACGCCCGCTTTGCTGACTGCAGAGGTGACCTGTGGCCTCTGGGGCTGACATGACAGCATGGCTTCCTAGTCGCTTTTGCAGTTCTCTTTTGTTCAGACATGATCTTGGCCCTGGGGGCTCCACCAGCTGTCACCATTCTGGACAGGTGAGTCACACGTCACGTGAGCTGCCAGACTAATTTTTCACACAGTGACAGCCAGTGGGGAGGGGCCTTGCTCACCAGGTTTGCCACACTTCTCCCTGGTGTAGCTCCTTGGCAGGTTCTGCTTTAAGCTGGTGGAAAGGGGAAAGGAGAAGGGCCTGCATCCTGGCACGCTGCTCCTGCTTCTCCATGGCATGACTGCAGCCCCCCGTCCCTGCTCCAGGCCTGGCTTGTGCTGACTAGCTGCTCACTTCTTGGCCCTGTGAGTCGTGCTGAGCGCCTGCCCCCAGCAGCAGCAGAGCAAGGCAGTTCTTGGCCCCGTAACTGCCGTGGGCCGGGGAGGATGCCTGAGGCCGGTCCTCAGCTGTCGTCCCTGTGAGCAGCTGCTGGAAACACCTCAGCCTCCTTGCAGCTATGTGCCCGCCACAGGCAGAGGTATCAGACCCCAGGACGGCAGGGCCGGGTTCAGTCAGAAGTTCTGCCCTGCAGGACCATGTGTGGGAGTTAGGAGTCAGGGCCTCCCACCAGCAGGGCAGTCAGAGCCTGTCTCCAGTGCTGAGCTCATGCTTTCCTACAGGGTGGCTGTGCACACTGCTGTGCCTATGAGTGCTGGCTGAGAGCCAGAGAGCACGCAAGTGTGTGGGTATATATACATGTACACATGTAGATGCTGTGTGTGTGTGTGGTGGTGAGGATTGGTGAGAGCTTGTGCCTCCCCCGCATTTGTCCGCCGAGTTCTTCCTGACAACTGTTGGATGAGGTTTCCATGTAGCCGTGTCCACAGGCCACATCTGCCCACTGGGATCCTTACTGATGGCCTGCAGTGCTTTCACGGGTGTCCTAGCTCTGTGTGTGTTATGCTCGCTTGGGGAAGTCAAGCCCTGGTGAGGTTTCGGGCCTCCCATGCCGCCTTGTTTGAAACGGGGTTTCTCTGCCGTCCGTGCAGGGGTGGCTGGAGGAGGCTCCCGGCATCACACCTGCGCTCGCCTGCCAGGGCGACCTGCACGGGTTCTGGCCCATACGTGACCTTTCTGTTCTGTCGCGCAGGCAGTCGTGGCCAACCAAAATCGATGTGCCCCAGGACCTTGAGGATGACCTCACCGCCACGCCGCTGTCGCACGCCGCCGTGCCGCCGCCTCCCGCGCGAGCGGACGGCGTCCTCAACGGCCACCGCGGCAAGGGCCTGTGTGACCCGGGCCGGAAGGACGAGCTGGCCGAGCCCCCCGGGCCCGCGCTGTCCGCCGGGCCCCCCGCCGGCCTGCAGCCCGCCGGCGGCCGCAAGTGCCTGTTCCGTGTGGAGGAGGACGAGGAGGAGGACGAGGAGGAGCGCAGGCCCGCGGCCGTGTCCGCGCAGGTGGTGCTGCGCCGGAAGCCGTCCGTGACCAACCGCCTGACGTCGCGCAAGAGCGCCCCGGTGCTCAACCAGATCTTCGAGGAGGGCGAGTCGGAGGACGAGTTCGACATGGACGAGAACCTGCCGCCCAAGCTGAGCCGCCTCAAGATGAACATGGCGTCGCCGGGCACGGTGCACAAGCGCTACCACCGCAGGAAAAGCCAGGGCCGCGGCTCCAGCTGCAGCAGCTCCGAGACCAGCGACGACGACTCCGAGAGCCGCCGGCGGCTGGACAAGGACGGCGGCTTCGCGCCCCCGTGGCACCGGCGCGACAGCAGCGAGGGCCCGCCGGGCGGCGAGGGCGACGGCGGCGGCCAGGGCAAGCCGAGCGGCGGCGGCGGCGCGGACGGGGCCAGCCCGGGCGAGCGGGGCGCGGGCGGCGGCGGCCAGGGCGGCCAGGCGGGGGCCCCGTCGGGCGCGGGCGGCTCGGCGCGGCGCTGCGCGGGCCCGGGCGCCTGCTCCCCCGCCTCGGCCGGCCCGCGCGGCGCCGAGCTGGTGCAGAGCCTCAAGCTGGTGGGCCTGTGCCTGGGCTCGCAGCTGCACGGCGCCAAGTACCTGCTGGACCCGCAGAAGGCGCTGTTCTCCAGCGTGAAGGTGCAGGAGAAGTCCGCCTGGAAGATGTGCATCAGCGCGCCCGGGCCCGCCGCCGAGCCCGCCCCGCTGCGGACCGGCAAGCTGCGCGCCGGCGTGCTGCAGCTGCCGCTGTGCGAGAAGACCATCTCCGTGAACATCCAGCGCAGCCGCAAGGACGGGCTGCTCTGCGCCCCCGGCCCCGCCAGCTGCTGCCATGTCATCTGACCCGCCGCGCCCCGCATGGCCCCGTGCATGTGCTACACGCCGCTTTCCTGTTCCAGCCAAGTACTGTGGTTCTACATCCATGATCTCCAGTGTGGGTGAGCAGATGGACCCAGCGGGGCGCCCAGAGGCCCGGAGGGGACGTGTCCGAATACAAAGCCCAGATTCCTGCCCCACTCCCGTGCCCTGAGGCCTGCTGGTGCGCGAGACGGACCCAGAGCAATAACGCGCTGCCACAGGCTGGAGGAGCCGCTGCGCCACCAGGGCCTGTGCGTCTTAAGCGGTGGTGTGAAACAGTTGGGGTGCGTGTGTCGTGTTTTCGTTGACAAAGCTTTCCTGTTCTAGCCGAGATCAGCTACCAGCTGAGGCGGCTCCGCCGTTACACGGAGACAATCTCGTGCATGTGTGCCCGAACAGAAAGAGGCGCCGCCTGTCTCCCTTGGGGGACACACAGTCCCCCTTCAGGCCTGTGTGGACAGGACGCCGGAGGGCCAGCGGCACTAGCCCCGGCACGTGGTGGCTGCATGCTGGACTGACTTGTGGGCCTCGGTGGCCTCTGCTTTCACCGTCCTGGCCTGTGGCTCCTGGGAGGAGCGGGGAAGGGGGTGTGGGGGGTGCTCAGAGCCCAGCCCGCCCTCCCTGGCTCCACACGGATGACCATCCTAGCACCTCTTCTCCCTGCCGACCCCCCTACCGTCTCCCCACCGCTGTCCTTCCTGTCCTGTTCTCCCTAACCCTGTCCCCCTGACCCCATCGCTGTCCTCCCTAACTTCGCCCCCCCCACTGCCATCCTCCCTGCCATCCCTCCTACCCTGTCCCCCATGCTCCATCATCCCCTGCTCTCCTCCCTGAGCTGGGGAGCCTGGACACTGGCTTTCCACATGCGGACCTGTGGGTGTGCGCGTGGCCCTCTCTTCAGCGGTCGCTCCAGCCGTAGCAGCACGGCTGAGCGTGTCACTCGGAGCAGCAGGGCGCGGCAGCCCCTGCCGTGAGTGCTCGCTCGCTGCTGCTTTAGGGTTCGGGTGCACGAAGCTTCACAGTTAACGGCTGAGTAAGCACTGCTCCCCGAGCTTCCTAGAGCTAGAGCTAGGCCAAGTGTTTGTGCTTACGCCGCAGCCCTGCTGAGTGGGGCGCCACACACGGAGAGCTGTGAGGACAGGCGGGGAAGCCATAGAGCACGTTTGCTTGAAACTCTTAAGCAGGGATCTGCCAAGGGCCAGGAACCGCCCGGCGCGCGTCTCCCACGGCCACCTGTGGGAGCCGTGAAGGGGCGCGCAGTGAGCTGCCGCAGCTGCTCCCAGTGGTGTACATAGTGTCGCGTGGTCCCGCCCGGAGGCGCCTGCGGCCTCGGCCGCCCGCGTCTGGCCCGGTGGTTTCTATTCAGGTGTACATACGGTGCTCACTTCAGGTCAGCAGTGTCGGCCACTATGCTGCAGAGCTGTGTCATGGCCTTATTAGCTGTGTGTGGTTGCTGACCCTCTGGGTACACACGTGTCTGTCGAGTGCTGTCTGGCCCATTTGTTGACAAGTGGACGTCTGTGCATGTGTCATGTCCTGGGATGTCGTCACGGGAGGGAGCAGAATGCCATCACACCAATAGTGGACCAAACTACTCCCTTGCTCCAACAGTGACCTGTCCCCAACCCGTCCTCAAGTCACAGAGAGTGGCAGTAGTGGACAAATTAAATATTGTGGGAAAGCTAGTCTTGTATTTTTCTGTGTGTATATATATAATTATGTACTTCGGAATTCTATCTGTATTTAAAGACGTGACAATCTTGACACCGATTTTAACAGTCGTGAGACTGAACAGAGATGTCCTGTGAGCCAGAGTCGGTGTGTGCTGAGAACACACGTGTCAGCCGATTGGCCAGTTGCCTCACACCCTGGCCGGCCTCTCCCCTGTATGAACACCGACAGGTGTGTGACAGACAGGAAGTAATCCAACAATAAAGTGACATACCGGTGTTCAGCAATAGAAGCCGAGTCCGAGTGGTTTTCTTACGAGTGTCGCTTCATACAGCCCGTCCACACTGGCACACTGGCTTCAGTGGGCTCCACAGCCCACCTCTGGACGAGGCGGACAGAGCAGCTACGCCCACAGGCTCGGTGGCCTCAAACACCCACAGGGCAGCACTTCCTTACCGGCCAGAGGAGCGCACACGCACACTCTGTCCCTGTCACTGCCTGACCCAGCAGAGCGCCTGGACCTGCAGCCGCTCTGGCTCCTCCGCAGCTCCGGCCTCCGGTCTCTGCATGCTCTCCCTTCTTGCTCCTGTGGTCCCAGGTCCCGGCGGCCCCCGCTGCTCTGATCACCCCCTGCGGCTCATCTCCTCACACATCGCAGGCTTTGCTGCTGCATCCTGCATGCGCACCCTGGCTGGTCAGCATGGCCACCACCTGCAGAGTTGGGTCGGATCTGGGAATGGCTAGAGAGCTCCTCACAGACACTGTTGCGCTCTTCCACAAAGCAGTAAGTCTCAGAGCATCCCGGGGTTTGTGGGACATTTACAGAATCCATTTTCACACATCCAAGAAAAGGGGGCTCTCTTTTCAGCATCACCTCCTTTCTCAGCTCTGCCTGGCCTTAGGCAGTCTTGGTTTCAGGCTCCACTTCCATCCTGGGAAAGAACTTGGTGAGCTGGGCGCCTCCCTCTGGGAGTGCCCCGTCTTCCCAGACTTGTCTTCTCCTGCCGCACAGTGGGGTGACTCCAAGCTCACTCCGAATGCCGGCGAAGCCTTCCACACATAGCCGCGTGTCCCCACGGACGCATTTCCATCACCGCTGACTTGGCAGGTGCATTCAGGGAGCATGGCAGTGCCAGGCCCTTCACCTCCCTGCCCCCTCAGATGGACAGCCTGCATCTGCCTGTCTCTGCAACTGAACACCTTGGCTGAGCAGGGGCCATGAAGGCCAGCGCTCTCCTTTTCCCTCGGGTAGTGAGCTCCGGCCTTCCCACCTCAGCCAATCCCTTAGCTCTTCTGGACCTCCCATAAGGCCACATCAGGTAGGGCTCCCAGGTGTGGGCAGAGGATTGTCTCCTGGGTGGCCCTGGGCCCTGTCAAGCTGACAGTCCATCCCTTGACAACTGGACATCCAAACAGCCATCCTACAGCAGCCTTCTGCCCCTTGGCATAGGTCCATTCAGGCCAGTTTCAGAAGTGCCCAAGTCTAACGGTTCAGAGTCCAAGTCACATCTGTGAATACCCATAAAACAACATAGGATGCTCTGGAGTAAGCACCCATCCCCAAGGAGAAAAAGGGTGCACAGCAGGGCAAGACCAGGCCAGTGAAGGAGTCATTGGTCCTGCAGCTCCGTGGCTGGCAGCTCTGCCCTGCCGTTCCACTCCACACTCAGCTTTCCTCAGCGGAGGGACCATGCTTCTGACCTCTAACATCCTTGGTCCCCACTGCACAGTGCATCTGCCCCTCGCGGCCCTTCTCTCTGGGACACTGACGGCCACAGGCTGCCCGGCCGCAGCAGTGCTGTGTAGACCACATCGCCAGCTTGACGTGAGCAGGGAACCCACCCCCACCTCCCCACCCCTGGCCCATGGCACCCTGAGTGCACACTCTCCCTTCTCATGAGTTTCTGTTTTCACGAAATAACCCTTCCATGGCTGGGAGTCTCCCTGCATCTCCTTCCCCTGAGCAATTGGTCCATTTCCTTTAAGATCATCTGCTCTCAAGGTCTTAGGAGAGGGACAGAGTGAAACTGGGTTCTTTGCTAGAAAACAATTTGAACCTCCTCCAGCCCAAGAAAGTCCTTGACTTTCTGGAACCTCACACAGGGGACCCCACTGCCCTCATGTCTCCCAGCATGCTTGTTTTTCAGGTTCCTTCTAGAATGGCCCACTGATCTCTGCTTACAGGATTTGAGAGATTTTTCTGGCCTGAAGTTCCAAACTCTCACATTCTTCCCGCAGAACAGTCCCAACAGCCCAAGGATCCCACAGAGCAATTGTGGCAATGGACCTCCTTTTAGTTCTGATTTTGATGCTGAGATAACTATCTAATAAAGACAACTTACGAGAAGGTGGCTTATTTTAGCTCGCTGCCTTGGCTGTGAAGTCTCGGCACGGTGAGCTCAGCACAGCGGCTAGCGTGCGTCCTCAGTCTGGCGGCGGAGAGCAGTGGGCAGCTGGGTGGGCCTTCCAGCTCACGCTGGACAATGGCTCCCGTGTGAGGCCACACTGAGGGCCGGCAGGCTTCAGTCTCTAGGCTCTCAGGGGTTCTAGGCTCCATCAAGCTGACAGTCAAATTCATCACACAGCCTCTCCCCTTGCCCCCAGCCTTCTACCTGAGGTCACTTCCCCTTTGGGGCCTTCCCCTTCCTCTCCTGCTGGCTCACTGGTGTGACCTTCACACACTCGAGTCCTTGCATTTCTCTCCTGTTCTCTACCCTGAAATGCAAGAGGGCTTTAAATTGAACAGACGGTTCAGTGGCTAAGGGCACCGGCTCCTCCTGCAGATGACCTGGGTTCAGTCTCAGCACCCACATGGCCCTCACAGCCACCAGTGAATCGGTCTAGAGAATCAGCGCCCTCTCCTGGCCTCAGGCAACACACTCCTGGGTAGAGACGTGTGCAGGCAGATACCCGCGCCCCACGGAAATCAAGCTTTAAACTGCTTTGCTCTGTGAGCTGCTCTACTTCCAAGTGTGAGGATCCCTCATGTCCGTCCCTGTGGGGTTTTCTGGCTGGGCTTGTGATCCTTCCGTCTGTTAAAATGTGCAAACCGTGTTTTCAGGGTAGACGTCCTGTGTGACTTCGGTGTCCCCCACCCCATTCGGTTCTTCCCCCAACCCTCTGCCCACTCTGCCTCACCAGTCCTTGAGACTCCTAAGAACTGGGGACAGTGGCCTCCATCCTCAGCGCCCATTTGAACAAACCTGCACAAGCTTCTGCCGGGGCTAAGAAAAGTATCTTCCATCTTGTGGGTGGGGAAGAGGTGTGTTCCCAGACTGAAGCAAGGACACGGCTGCCCGGCAGAGGCCCCAGGCTGTCGGGTGCCCTTCTAGGCCACACTTGGGTGCGGCATGAAGGCAGGCATAGAATCCCCGGGCCGACACCATCTGGCTGTTGATGGGAGCATCAGGATGGTCCCTTGGGCCGAAGGCCTGTGAAATGGAGGGACTGTTCCGGCCCTTGTCCCGTGACCTTTGACCTTTCCCCGGATGCAGTTTCCCTGCTGGAATGGGGCAAGAACTGCAGGGCTTTAAGGCTGGGAGCAGGGCTCTAGCTTCGGTGAGCTGGAGCGCTGTAGGCAGTGGGCACGGCCTGGCAGCTGGCAAAGGGCAGGCCACTCAAGTTCTGTGCACCTGCTTCCTTGCCCACCAGACGCAGCCAGCGTGAAGGAAGTGGGGGCCGGGCTGTGTCTCATTGCTTGGCAGGGGTTCTTTCAGCTCTTCTCAAGGTTTGTTCTGAGATTCCTGAGCTGCCAGGAGGGCGTTAACGTTGTGCCATAGACAGATACAAGCCGGGGTTGGGGGAGGCCCCCCGGGGTGCCCCCTCAGGGGCACCGTGGGGTGCTCGGCTTTGATGGGCTTGCGCCATCAGCCAGCAGAAAGCTGCAGTGAGGGGTGTGGTGGGCGGTGCCCAGGGTGTGTCTGTCAGAGACAGCTGGGGGTGAGTGTCACCCTGTGAAGTTTGACTGTGAAGTGACCTGGGGCCAACCCCGTGCCGTGCATTTCCACCGACACCTGTGGCACTTGTAGCTCACTCTTGAGGAAAGCAAGATGGACTGAACGTGGTTAGTGGTGCCAGTCCTCAGTTAGGCAAACTGAGGCCCAGGACCCACAGCCTCTGGGAAAGTGGGTTAGGTCTGCTGGTGTCTGGACCCAGAACCGGGGACCCTCGGGACAGCCTGGGCATCTGCTGAACCTGCTGGTCAGGGACCGGACACCGAGGCAGCTGTCCACACTCACCTCCGGCTGAGGGCGACACCCAGAGTCTGCCTCATGTCACACCTTGCTGGGAAGAATTTCAGGCAGGGCCTGTGGGACAGGCTTGTGTGAGACTCAGCACCCTCAGGCCTGGGCTCCTTTCCCACGCCTGGCCTACACGCTGGCCCCCGAATGTGGACGCCTCTGGGCAGCTGGGACGACACTGGGTGTGGATGAGCCTCTCGATCCCCAGGGACTACCTGTGCTTCTGATCCTTGGGCCTCAGGACTCCGCTCAGCAAAGCGGGTTGAACTTCACCGCTGGCCTCTACAGGCCTGGCCCCAGCTCGGTGCCGCTGTCCTGGGTACTGAGCCCTGGTACTCCTCACCCAGCCAAGCGGGACCTGCGCCATGCTGTCTGAGCCTGTTAATGGGAGCTGGGGTCCAACAGTCTTGGTAATCAGGGTGGGCAAGAAGGAAAAAGCAGAGGGGTTCCACCCAGGTGACCCTCAGAGGCCAGGGGAGTGGCAAATGGGACAGTTTCTCTTGGTGTGAGTCATCAGGGGGGCCGAGGGTGGAGTGTGGGGACTCCAGGCTCGAAGTCAAGTGCTATGGCCAGCCTGAGGGAGGGCTGAGATAAGCCCAGCAATGAGGAGGCTGAGCAGTGGCCAGACACTGGGGAATGAGGTGGCATGGGTGAACAGGCAAACAGGAACAGGCCTGGGGGGCAGGTGTAGGGCACAGGTGCCCTCCTCAGTCCAGCGACAAGGGACAGCAGAGGCAGAGCAGCCAGCGGGGCTACGACATCTGCCTCTGTGCTGTGCAAAGGGCTGCTGTGGGCAGCACTCAAGCCACTCTGAGTCGGGAACAAACACACAGGCCCAGTTACAGCTTCTCCGAGCAGTGCCTGGCGTGCCCGGCCTGTCCCTGCATCCTCTGTGGTCACAGCCCCAGGGGAGCACCCTGTTCCCTCTGGTGACAGCAGCGGGGCATGCGGAAAGGCAGCAGCTGGGCCCACGTGCGGGAGAAAGGCCGACAGTCTCAGGCTGGGTACCAGGCGCTGCTGACTGACAACCACCATGTTCCTGTGACTCCTAGCCCCGGCTCCGTGGCAGACCAGGAGCCCAGACAAAGAATCCCATTTGAATTCCTTCCTTTCCCAGAACACCCAAGAACCAAGACTTTAAAGGCAGATCTTGGGGTCTCGGGGCTTGGGTCTTCTTCATGGCTTCCATATACTGGCTCTTCATCATGAGCCTGATCTCCAAAGTTCCTTCAGGAACCTGATAGCCACTGCATAACCAGGCCTGCAAGGGTCTCCTCCCAAGTAAGGGTGAGGACAGAGGTCAGAGCAGGGCTTGTAAACCACGCGACGGCAAGCCTGCTTCTCTGGGTAAGGTGGGCTGTGGGTGCAGCCCATTGAGCTCCTGCTGGGGGCATGGCAGCCCACTGGCAGGACCACCTCCCGAGGCAGGCCTCCCTCAGGTATGGGCAGCCACTTGGTCCCAGGAAACCTGGGCGTGGCTAAGAGCTTTGCGCTTCGCTTACCCTGGGTCCCGTCTCATAGCACACACCTCACCACTGAGCCCTGGAGGCGGCTGGAGCACTCACACTCCGGGAGGAAGCAGGAGTCAGAGCAGAGGGGCTGCCTTTAATAGCTCAGTTACACAGTGTCTGCCCACACACGGCCACACAGAACCCAACCCGGGAATTCGGGTGTGGGAGCTCCCACCCCACGGCCCTAGCATGGCTCCTGCGAAGGGTTTAGAGGGCACAGACCCTGAGCCACCCCCCATCATGGGCACCCACTGTGAACGGCGTGTGAAAAGCTGGTGAAGCCTTGGGGTTGAAGTTCAGGGCAGCAGAGGCAGCTGGAGGGTGTTCCGGTCCAGGGGCACCTGGTGATGAGGGGCACCGGGGAGCTACCAACAGTCCCTGGCTCTTCCCCACAGAGCTGGTAAGTTTGCCTGCCGAGTCTCGGCCACTTCACACAGCCAAGCATCTGGCCCGGACGCCGGCTGCCCCTCCCTGCGCAGCTGTTCTCACAGGCTGGGGACCGGGCAGCCAGCACTCAGGTAGCTTCCTTCCCGTCTTCCTGGGACTCCTCCTTCAGGCTTTCAGCCACCAGCTTCATTTGCTGTGGAGAGAACAGGACACCAGCTGAGCCGGCAGGGCCAAGGGGTGGCACGGGCATGGCAGAGGCTCCGTTCTGCAGACACCCAGGTGAGGACTGGCACCCAAGAAGGAGATGTCCTGAGGCCACTGCCCACTGCCCACTTCCTGAATCCCTCCCCCAGCTTGGCAAGAGTGGCCGTTGGAGGTAGAGACAGCGCGGTGAGCACAGACAGCAAGGCCTGACAAGCTTCTGGCTTTCCCCTGGACGGAGTGGGATGACAGGGCTAGGAAAGACACGCCAAAGTCTTTCCTCTGTCCCCAGGAGCGGAGTGACTGCAAAGTTCAGCCTGGTGAGCACAGCACCCAGTCTGTGTAGGTGTGCCCAGGTGGCAGGCAGCTGTGCCCTCTTTCTCAGCTACTGCCTTCCATAGGGCCCACACCCCTGGGGAGTAGCTGGAGAAGAGCCACGCGCCCCTGCCTCCCCCGCCCTGCAGCTCCCGCCCCCTCTCCTGCAGCGGGAGAGCACACCTCCCCTGCCCTGCGCCACACCCACTCTGGAAGGCTGCTGAAGGCAGAGGTTCTGACAGCAGCCATGTACCTCTGAAAAATCACTCTTCAAGTGTGAGCAGCACTGGCCTGCATGCACCAGGCTGTCCCCACCAGGGCTTGTGTCACATGAGCACAAGGACCCTTCCCAAGGCCATGACCGTTGACAGGTGTGGGTGTGATGAATCGCAGTCTGCTGTTCCTCACAGCCATTTTCTTCCACATGACTAGGGGATGGCTGTGGATGCTAGCCCTGCTCTGCATCTTCAGAGAGACAGGGAGGCCATTAATGGGGGAGTGATGGGTAGAGGTAGGTGAGCAGCTGACCAGTGCAGGGCCTGGGGCACTGGGCCGACACTGGAGCTAAGGCTGGCTCAGCTCTCCCTACCCAGGCCTCACAGCTGCGCTGTGATTCCCCGCAGAATGACAGAGTTGGTCTGAATTAGTCCACAAACCTGCAGAAACAAGCCCCAGCATCTGGCACAGCTTCTCCAAGGGGAGGCCCACCAGACCACTGACGGGAGGTTCATTGGGAGCCTCTGAGGGCCCTGTGAGGTGCCAGCTACACCTTCACATGCAGCCACCCTGGGAGCCTCGTGTGCGACAGGACACACAGCAACAGGACACACAGGAGCCCATAGCTCCCCCAGGGGAGGCTCTTCCAGGATGCAGCCCAAGGCAAATGGGATTTCTTCTCTGGGTGACCACACGTAAGTGGCCATTGTCCCTATTTGACTTTGCTATTGGAGAGGAGTATCCCTGAGTGGCCACAGTCACTCCCTAAGGCCGACGAGGTTCTGCCAGGCGGGTTCTCCTGCAGCCTGCCTGGGCCACAGGGCCATGCTGCTCTGCCGTGGCAGGTAAGGGAGGTCAGGTGTCACAGGAGGTCCGGCCTCTGCTTGCCCTGTGCCTCCCTCTGTGGCTGGTCCTTCAGGACGGTCTCTCTTAATTAGGTCCTGCCAGAAGGCCCCAGGGCTCCCAGCTCTTCAGGTTCTCTTCAGTAACGCTGGCCTTGGTGTGTGAGTAGGGGTGAGGGCAGGGAGCAAAGTCACACCTTTAAATGTAACTGGACTCTTTGGGAACCCTGACATTAAAACCTGCATAACTGTCAGGCAGAATAAGATAACAGAGCTGGCCTTCCCCTAGAAAGTAGGAACAGAGTGGAGGGGAATGGAATCTCTTTAAACTGGTGACTCATTCATATACTCATACGTCAAATGGTCCTTTAAGAGTGCAGGAGGCTTCCTATGCCCACACTCAGCCTGGGAAGATGTGTGGTCGGCCCCTTCCTTGTGGGGAACTATGGAACAGTCTTCTGAGCCTGTTTCCCCAGACCTGGGATGGCTGCAGTGGATCCTGCTGACCTCAGCGCTGCAGGCCTCCCTGACACCCTCAGACCTTCCGGGCCCTGGGACAGAAGCATGTGGAAACTGCTTCCTGGTCACAGCTACTGCACGGCTGAAAATCTCCCAGCACCTCCCCAGCCCCAGCCACCAGTGTGAAGAAGTGTGAGCTGCCTGGACTGGAGGCTGTGTTTAGCAAAGGAACACGCTCAAGGCCACCAGGCCTCCACCCTCTGGAGCATACAGGCCTTTGGCTGGGTGGGCGTTGGTGAAGAGCAGACACTGAAGGACATCCTCAAGGCGGTCTGTCCCCCAACCCCCAGGCTTCCGAGGAGCAGGGGCACTGGCCTGGGATAGAGTAATCCAATTGTCACTGACATAATTGATCTGGGGCACAGCCCAGACAGTAGAACTTCTGGACACTCCCTGAGCTGAGGTAGAGAGCCGAGCCTCTGAGAGAGGGTGACAGGAGCAAGGGCCTCCTCCGCCCGCCCTGCCACCTGGCACGGTGGCATCTCCAGGGGAGCATCTTCTCAGTCTGGGATAGCTGGCTAAACCTCTGAGAGCGGTAAACTGACGGAGACTGGGGAGAGACGCGGCCAGCGGTGCCTGGCTCCCACGTTTCCGTCAGGCCACCTAGCCTGTGGCCTCTGTCCTTAATGTACACCTGACCCTTTCAGGGACCTCAGTGCAGCTCATCCGTCTCTTGCAGCCATGTCAGAAAATGTGCTCGGCTTGTGGTTGGAGACCTAAAGCCCCCTGGACACCTGGCAGTCTCATGAGGACTTGGCATCTGGGCTGAGGCTCAGCTGCTGCTGTGGACCAAACCCAGAGCCTTGCCTTTGACAGACAGATGTTTGTCCACTAAGCTAAGGCCCCAGCCCCAGAGAGGCTTCCAAAGTCAGCAGCAAAAGATGGAAACTGTCCTGGGAAAGTAAGTTAGCAGCTGCTTAACTACCTGCACCTACAGCAAGAGGGAGCTGGTGAACAGAGGTGCTCTGATGCCAGGGACCAAAGACTCAGGAGGGCAGGACCTGGCAGCAGACAGCAGCTTCCAGAGCGTGCCAGAGAGCAGCAGTGTGGCCCACTATCCAGATGTGCCAGAGAGCAGCAGTGTGGCCCACTATCCAGATGTGCCAGAGAGCAGCAGTATGGCCCACTATCCAGATGTGCCAGAGAGCAGCAGTGTGGCCCACTCCAGATGTGCCAGAGAGCAGCAGTGTGGCCCACTATCCAGATGTGCCAGAGAGCAGCAGTGTGGCCCACTCCAGATGTGCCAGAGAGCAGCAGTGTGGCCCACTCCAGATGTGCCAGAGAGCAGCAGTGTGGCCCACTATCCAGATGTGCCAGAGAGTAGCAGTGGGGCTCACTATCTAGATGTGAAAGCCAGGAAGACAATGAGTCCATAAGCCACCTTTAGGAAACTTTCTGTCATGGTGAGCCAAGCAAAGGCTCTGGGGTGCACTGGAACAGCTTCCCAACACAACCCTGCTTTGGGGGCTCCCCCTTCTTAGAGGAGCGGGGTGCAGTGAAGTAAGCTTGTGCATAAAGGCACAGGGCAGCTTCATCCTTGAGGAGAAAGTGACCTTTTCGCAGCCTGTGCATCCAAGGTTTGGCTGCAGGGTTCACAGAGCATGGGGCTGGGGGAGGAGCGGACCGCCTGGCCCTGACCTGCAGGCTGCTCAGTCAGCACCAAGTTCCTTTGGAGACGCCACTCGGAATCAAAACTACAGCTTCGTTGAAATGAGTCACAGGTCACCATGCCAGCCTGGGTGCTGCCTGGGTGCCTATTGGCCCCAGAGGAGCTGTGAGAGGTGGCAGAGCAGCTGTCTGGGCTTATCCCTGCTTCTGACCATATCCCAAAGGCTCAGTGATTTCTTCTTAATCAGATAACACAATGGCAATAATTTACTATTCTAGATGAGACATCATAGACCACCTTTGCCCACCCGAGAGAACACGAGTGTTCTGATTTTCTTATGCCACAATCACCCAGTGAAATTAGGTGATGCTAGGATCACCAAATGATGTGCGACTAAAATAAAGTACTATAAATTCAGAAAGATCGGGAGCTAGGACTAAAATGAGAGGAGGAGCAGTGTTGGGCAGTGATTCACAGGCCTCTAAAGACCCCAAGCTCTACAGAAGCTCTCCCAAGTATACTTCTAAATGCTATTTATTAGCTGGGTGTGGGGGTGCACACCTTTAGTCCCAGCACTTGGGAGGCAGAGGACCTCTGTGGGTTCAAGGCCAGCCTGGTCTACAAAGTGAGTCCAGGATAACCAAGGGTTACCCAGAGAAACCCTGTCTCTAAAAACAAAAACAAAAACAAAAAACCCAACAAACAAAAAGCTATTTATCCTCTCTAGTGTCTATCATTCATTTAAACAATGGTTTAATTTTAGCTTTTCATATGTGGTGCAATGCGCTTTGATCACACTCACCCCCTTCATCTTGCACAACTTCCTTCAGCAGGAGTGATCGCCCTAGCACCTTTAATAACTACCTGGAGTGCAACAGAGGGGAAGGGGGCCTTTGTGCCTGGGCCTGAGCTAGTGGGAGCACAGAGAGCAAAGCTCAGCTTAGCAGGAGCCAGGCAGCTGAAGAGGAGTCACCCGGAAGTGGTGGCACTTGTCTCTAATCCCAGTTCAAGAGGAAGGAAGGAAGGAAGGAAGGAAGGAAGGAAGGAAGGAAGGAAGGAAGGAAGGAAGGAAGGAAGGAAGGAGAGCAAACAGCCAGGCAAGAGGAGGAGGGTGCACCAGTGCAGCCGGGAGTCGGGTTTCTGAGGGAGAGGCTGTGCAGACCTTGAGAGGAAGATGGTGAAGGAGGGGAAGGGGCCCAGGCCAGTTGCCAGGCCTCCCCTGCCCTCGCTGCAGCCTGGCTGCTGAGTCTGTTGAACTTGTCTACATGCCACTCTGCTAGAGTCCCTTTCCTTTCCGTCCAGGTTTCTCTCTCCTCATCTTCTCTCCTCACCTCCCTTCTCTCTGCTCAGAGTCCCTTTCCTTTCCGTCCAGGTTTCTCTCTCCTCACCTCCCTTCTCTTCTTTCACTCATACTTTTGTGACTAATGAAAAAATTCAAGTGACATACTTGGTTCCTCCCGACTGACTTAACCTGCTCTGGCCTTCCCACTGGGGCCTGTCCACTCTCCCCCTTCACTCTGCCTCAGCACCCCAAAGTCGCCCTCTCCTGTTCTTGTTGGGGGTGCCCTGTTATTATGTCTTCAGTTTCAGGGTTTCCCCACTGTGGGCGTGCTCCCGACCCCTGCAACTCCTGACTTGTCCAGCTTGTGCAGACTGCCGCGTCGTGCTGCTTGCTGTGTGAGCGCCCACACTTCACCAGCCGCACAGCTGGCGCCTTCTCGGTCTCCCCAGTTAGGACACGAATGATGTGTCATGAGACCCCGATAACAGTGCTTAAGCATGGGCCTTCTCTGTTCCCTTTCCTCTCTGTCTTGGAGATGGGCATAGTATGTGATGCCTGGAGTAGTGGCAGCCACCTTGAGACCACCATGAGTGAGAATGCCACAGATGGCTGGATGGGAAAGCCGGAAAAGCCTGCTGAGGTCATAAGTGATTGCTCAGTTGCTCCCCAACCCTGGGAGGTCAGTATGTGGACTTGTTTCCAGTCAAATTCACGTAATGATCTTGACTCTCTCTGTGGAAGCCACCCAGAGCTATTCCACACTGCGAAAGCCCTCACATCTCTCATTCTGGAAATTACTGGGTACCCTCTCTACTGAGCCTGTGGGCACAATCCCACTGGGTGGGAAGGCCTGTCTGGGTACTGTGCTGACCCTGTCCACACCAGAACTTGAAACTTGAAAGCTGTCAGTTACACTGCCAGTTTTTAACAAGTCTTCCTGGGGATGATACTTTCCACTCACTAGTTTTAAGTTTGGTTTAAAAACCTAAATTGTGTTTGTCACCCATTCCATGGAACTGTTTTTCTAGGTCTTGACTTTGACAAAGAGGTCTCCTGGTCCCCTCTCCTGAAGTGCTAACTGCTTCGGGTCCTCACTAGTGAGCTAGCTGCCCTGGGTGCCAGTGGTCCTGTACACCTTCCCTGGCCCCCATCAGGGTCCACAGGCTGGAGCCCTTTCCCCATCTTTGTTTCCATGGCAAGGAGATGAAGCTCAGCACGCTCCTCGCTCTGTCCTGCCTGAGGCTGGACCCCGGCACAGACTTTGGAGTACACTTCATTTGCGCAGGAAGGGGGGCTGCTCGAGTCCTTGGGTAGTCTGGCAGACTGGCCTCAGCTCTGGACATCCCTGTCTAGGATTCACTTCCCCCTGGGCCTTTCTTGGAAGCCTGCTCTAGTCTCTGCCTCTGCTCATCCCAGCTTCCCCCAGCCGTGGTCCTCTGTCCTCCTGCTCATCCACAGACTTCCCCCAGCTGTGGTCCTCTGCCCTTCTGCTCAACCTCCCTTGTTCCCCGGCAGCTTCCCTCACAGCAGTGCTGGCGTTTTCTCTTTCCCTGTTAGAATTCTTCATAGACCTCTTGACCCTCAGTCTCTTCTGGATGTTTGTTTTCCGATTTCCTCTCTGAGCTTTTTCCATCTCGCAGAGGAATACGCGATCCTCTCAAAACAGCTAGAGGCCACGTACTCCCATCTACCAAGAGTGGCTGGAATGTACGGGAAACAAGGACAGCCAACCACGCCCTTGCACTTCCCCCCTTTATCATTTCCTGCAGAAAGATCACACTTCCCAGCTTTCCTTGTGGACCATGGAAGTCATTTCCACTCCTGTAAGAGGCCATCTTTCCCTGTAGTCATTTCCACTCCTGTAAGAGGCCATCTTTCCCTGTAGTCATTTCCACTCCTGTAAGAGGCCATCTTTCCCTGTAGTCATTTCCACTCCTGTAAGAGGCCATCTTTCCCTGTAGTCATTTCCACTCCTGTAAGAGGCCATCTTTCCCTGTAGTCATGTCCACTCCTGTAAGAGGCCATCTTTCCCTGTAGTCATGTCCACTCCTGTAAGAGGCCATCTTTCCCTGTAGTCATGTCCACTCCTGTAAGAGGCCATCTTTCCCTGTAGTCATGTCCACTCCTGTAAGAGGCCATCTTTCCCTGTAGTCATTCCCACTCCTGTAAGAGGCCATCTTTCCCTGTAGTCATGTCCACTCCATCTTTCCCTGTAGTCATGTCCACTCCTGTAAGAGGCCATCTTTCCCTGTAGTCATTTCCACTCCTGTAAGAGGCCATCTTTCCCTGTAGTCATTTCCACTCCTGTAAGAGGCCATCTTTCCCTGTAGTCATTTCCACTCCTGTAAGAGGCCATCTTTCCCTGTAGTCATGTCCACTCCTGTAAGAGGCCATCTTTCCCTGTAGTCATGTCCACTCCTGTAAGAGGCCATCTTTCCCTGTAGTCATGTCCACTCCTGTAAGAGGCCATCTTTCCCTGTAGTCATGTCCACTCCTGTAAGAGGCCATCTTTCCCTGTAGTCATTCCCACTCCTGTAAGAGGCCATCTTTCCCTGTAGTCATGTCCACTCCATCTTTCCCTGTAGTCATGTCCACTCCTGTAAGAGGCCATCTTTCCCTGTAGTCATGTCCACTCCTGTAAGAGGCCATCTTTCCCTGTAGTCATGTCCACTCCTGTAAGAGGCCATCTTTCCCTGTAGTCATGTCCACTCCTGTAAGAGGCCATCTTTCCCTGTAGTCATGTCCACTCCTGTAAGAGGCCATCTTTCCCTGTAGTCATGTCCACTCCTGTAAGAGGCCATCTTTCCCTGTAGTCATGTCCACTCCTGTAAGAGGCCATCTTTCCCTGTAGTCATTCCCACTCCTGTAAGAGGCCATCTTTCCCTGTAGTCATTCCCACTCCTGTAAGAGGCCATCTTTCCCTGTAGTCATGTCCACTCCATCTTTCCCTGTAGTCATGTCCACTCCTGTAAGAGGCCATCTTTCCCTGTAGTCATGTCCACTCCTGTAAGAGGCCATCTTTCCCTGTAGTCATGTCCACTCCTGTAAGAGGCCATCTTTCCCTGTAGTCATGTCCACTCCTGTAAGAGGCCATCTTTCCCTGTAGTCATGTCCACTCCTGTAAGAGGCCATCTTTCCCTGTAGTCATGTCCACTCCTGTAAGAGGCCATCTTTCCCTGTAGTCATTTCCACTCCTGTAAGAGGCCATCTTTCCCTGTAGTCATTTCCACTCCTGTAAGAGGCCATCTTTCCCTGTAGTCATGTCCACTCCTGTAAGAGGCCATCTTTCCCTGTAGTCATGTCCACTCCTGTAAGAGGCCATCTTTCCCTGTAGTCATGTCCACTCCTGTAAGAGGCCATCTTTCCCTGTAGTCATGTCCACTCCATCTTTCCCTGTAGTCATGTCCACTCCTGTAAGAGGCCATCTTTCCCTGTAGTCATGTCCACTCCTGTAAGAGGCCATCTTTCCCTGTAGTCATTTCCACTCCTGTAAGAGGCCATCTTTCCCTGTAGTCATTTCCACTCCTGTAAGAGGCCATCTTTCCCTGTAGTCATGTCCACTCCATCTTTCCCTGTAGTCATGTCCACTCCTGTAAGAGGCCATCTTTCCCTGTAGTCATTTCCACTCCTGTAAGAGGCCATCTTTCCCTGTAGTCATTTCCACTCCTGTAAGAGGCCATCTTTCCCTGTAGTCATGTCCACTCCTGTAAGAGGCCATCTTTCCCTGTAGTCATGTCCACTCCATCTTTCCCTGTAGTCATGTCCACTCCATCTTTCCCTGTAGTCATGTCCACTCCATCTTTCCCTGTAGTCATGTCCACTCCTGTAAGAGGCCATCTTTCCCTGTAGTCATTTCCACTCCTGTAAGAGGCCATCTTTCCCTGTAGTCATGTCCACTCCTGTAAGAGGCCATCTTTCCCTGTAGTCATGTCCACTCCTGTAAGAGGCCATCTTTCCCTGTAGTCATGTCCACTCCTGTAAGAGGCCATCTTTCCCTGTAGTCATGTCCACTCCTGTAAGAGGCCATCTTTCCCTGTAGTCATGTCCACTCCTGTAAGAGGCCATCTTTCCCTGTAGTCATGTCCACTCCTGTAAGAGGCCATCTTTCCCTGTAGTCATGTCCACTCCTGTAAGAGGCCATCTTTCCCTGTAGTCATGTCCACTCCTGTAAGAGGCCATCTTTCCCTGTAGTCATGTCCACTCCATCTTTCCCTGTAGTCATGTCCACTCCTGTAAGAGGCCATCTTTCCCTGTAGTCATGTCCACTCCATCTTTCCCTGTAGTCATGTCCACTCCTGTAAGAGGCCATCTTTCCCTGTAGTCATGTCCACTCCTGTAAGAGGCCATCTTTCCCTGTAGTCATGTCCACTCCTGTAAGAGGCCATCTTTCCCTGTAGTCATGTCCACTCCATCTTTCCCTGTAGTCATGTCCACTCCTGTAAGAGGCCATCTTTCCCTGTAGTCATGTCCACTCCTGTAAGAGGCCATCTTTCCCTGTAGTCATGTCCACTCCTGTAAGAGGCCATCTTTCCCTGTAGTCATGTCCACTCCTGTAAGAGGCCATCTTTCCCTGTAGTCATTTCCACTCCTGTAAGAGGCCATCTTTCCCTGTAGTCATTTCCACTCCTGTAAGAGGCCATCTTTCCCTGTAGTCATTTCCACTCCTGTAAGAGGCCATCTTTCCCTGTAGTCATGTCCACTCCTGTAAGAGGCCATCTTTCCCTGTAGTCATGTCCACTCCTGTAAGAGGCCATCTTTCCCTGTAGTCATGTCCACTCCTGTAAGAGGCCATCTTTCCCTGTAGTCATGTCCACTCCTGTAAGAGGCCATCTTTCCCTGTAGTCATGTCCACTCCTGTAAGAGGCCATCTTTCCCTGTAGTCATTTCCACTCCTGTAAGAGGCCATCTTTCCCTGTAGTCATTTCCACTCCTGTAAGAGGCCATCTTTCCCTGTAGTCATGTCCACTCCATCTTTCCCTGTAGTCATGTCCACTCCTGTAAGAGGCCATCTTTCCCTGTAGTCATTTCCACTCCTGTAAGAGGCCATCTTTCCCTGTAGTCATTTCCACTCCTGTAAGAGGCCATCTTTCCCTGTAGTCATGTCCACTCCTGTAAGAGGCCATCTTTCCCTGTAGTCATGTCCACTCCATCTTTCCCTGTAGTCATGTCCACTCCATCTTTCCCTGTAGTCATGTCCACTCCATCTTTCCCTGTAGTCATGTCCACTCCTGTAAGAGGCCATCTTTCCCTGTAGTCATTTCCACTCCTGTAAGAGGCCATCTTTCCCTGTAGTCATGTCCACTCCTGTAAGAGGCCATCTTTCCCTGTAGTCATGTCCACTCCATCTTTCCCTGTAGTCATGTCCACTCCATCTTTCCCTGTAGTCATGTCCACTCCATCTTTCCCTGTAGTCATGTCCACTCCTGTAAGAGGCCATCTTTCCCTGTAGTCATGTCCACTCCTGTAAGAGGCCATCTTTCCCTGTAGTCATGTCCACTCCATCTTTCCCTGTAGTCATGTCCACTCCTGTAAGAGGCCATCTTTCCCTGTAGTCATTTCCACTCCTGTAAGAGGCCATCTTTCCCTGTAGTCATGTCCACTCCTGTAAGAGGTCATCTTTCCCTGTAGTCATTTCCACTCCTGTAAGAGGCCATCTTTCCCTGTAGTCATTTCCACTCCTGTAAGAGGCCATCTTTCCCTGTAGTCATGTCCACTCCTGTAAGAGGCCATCTTTCCCTGTAGTCATGTCCACTCCATCTTTCCCTGTAGTCATGTCCACTCCATCTTTCCCTGTAGTCATGTCCACTCCATCTTTCCCTGTAGTCATGTCCACTCCTGTAAGAGGCCATCTTTCCCTGTAGTCATTTCCACTCCTGTAAGAGGCCATCTTTCCCTGTAGTCATGTCCACTCCTGTAAGAGGCCATCTTTCCCTGTAGTCATGTCCACTCCATCTTTCCCTGTAGTCATGTCCACTCCATCTTTCCCTGTAGTCATGTCCACTCCTGTAAGAGGCCATCTTTCCCTGTAGTCATGTCCACTCCTGTAAGAGGCCATCTTTCCCTGTAGTCATGTCCACTCCTGTAAGAGGCCATCTTTCCCTGTAGTCATGTCCATTCCTGTAAGAGGCCATCTTTCCCTGTAGTCATGTCCACTCCTGTAAGAGGCCATCTTTCCCTGTAGTCATGTCCACTCCATCTTTCCCTGTAGTCATGTCCACTCCATCTTTCCCTGTAGTCATGTCCACTCCTGTAAGAGGCCATCTTTCCCTGTAGTCATGTCCACTCCTGTAAGAGGCCATCTTTCCCTGTAGTCATTTCCACTCCTGTAAGAGGCCATCTTTCCCTGTAGTCATTTCCACTCCTGTAAGAGGCCATCTTTCCCTGTAGTCATTTCCACTCCTGTAAGAGGCCATCTTTCCCTGTAGTCATGTCCACTCCTGTAAGAGGCCATCTTTCCCTGTAGTCATGTCCACTCCATCTTTCCCTGTAGTCATGTCCACTCCATCTTTCCCTGTAGTCATGTCCACTCCATCTTTCCCTGTAGTCATGTCCACTCCATCTTTCCCTGTAGTCATGTCCACTCCTGTAAGAGGCCATCTTTCCCTGTAGTCATGTCCACTCCATCTTTCCCTGTAGTCATGTCCACTCCATCTTTCCCTGTAGTCACGCATGTGTGCGCACATTCACACAGGTGACAAATGCCCCATGGCTGTGAATAAACACAGAACTGCCAAGGTCAGACCATGTCTCTCTTCCTGTCAAGAGGCCTCCAGATGCTTCCCATGTCACAAATGCTGGAGGGGATCACAGGACAAAAGTGTAGAGAGAGAGGGCTGTTCCTCCCAGCTCCTCACTACCCATATTTTCTGGCTTTCCTCTGTGAAGCTGTGGAGTATTCTCTGCTGTGCTTCTGTTCCCACCAGAGCAGAAAAGGCAATGGCGAGATAGTAGCACAGAGAGCTGGGGCAGCAGGGGCACTGAGCCCCAGAGTGGGGGCGGGAGGCTCGGGGGAGAGGTTGGGGTGCTGAGGCAGGGGTTGGGGGAATGGGGAGGAGTTGGGGTGCTGAGGCAGGGGTTGGGGGAATGGGGAGGAGTTGGGGTGCTGAGGCAGGGGTTGGGGGAATGGGGGAGGGTTGGGGTGCCAAGCTCCAAGGAAGCCTCTTGACTTGGATTCCTGAAGATTCTTGTCTCCCTCCATTTTCCCCTTCCTTATCCCTCTCTCCTTCCAACAGGGTCTTACGATGCAGCCCAGGCTAGCTTCACACCCTTGCTCCTGCCCCACCTCCCAAGGCCAGGATCCCTCTTTACTGTGGCTGTGCAGCACTCAGACAGGACTGGAGGCCCCGCCGGTCCTGAGCCTCTCTGCACGGAGTTCAGAAACCCTGTGAATCTGTCGTCTGCACGGTCCCGAGATTTGCCTTTGTTTCCTCTGGGACTTGTGTTCAGTTCACAATCCTCTGGGGATCCAGTGTGGCTGCACACTGGCTTCCTGCCGGTCGACAACCAGTCCTTCCAGAGAGGGCACTGCAGCCATCCCTGCTCAGGCGCCTGCAGGCGTGGGCCGCACTTCCCTCTCCTACCTGCCGCACCTGCAGCCTTCGCTGGGACTCTAGCACACGCTCTGAAATCAGCAGCATCTGAGCTCAGTTTTGCCCTTGAGTTTGGCTATTTTTAGGTTCTTTATTTTCCATGTCAATTTTAGAATCTAGCTCATCAGCTTCTACAAAACACAGCTGAGGCGCTGCCAAAGTTCCCATGGCAAGGCCGGGCAGTTTCCACCCCAGGGGGCTCTGCTGTTCTGCGAAAGGGCAGAAGCACGGCCTGCAATGGATGTGTGGGTCACATTCTAGACTCTCCTGAAGGGTTGGTTTCCACATACACGTCAGCATCCGTCAACAAGGCCCTGTGCCTGTTTCCCTCTCACTCCTTAGCTTGACTGAGTCTGCAGCACAGTGCCGACTTTCCTCCCGCGGCTCTCACAGCGAGGGGCCAGCAGTCACCCACTCCTTAAGGAGACCATTTACAGATGTGGCGTCGATGTCCCTTATCAGGCTGACGAGACTGTTGCTGGGCATCCCACAGGTCAGCGACGTAACATCCCAGCCTGCTGTTAAGCCTACAGCGTCTTCTGACCTGAGGCTTTAATCTTTAGAAACTAGACGCACCTTTAATCGCTCCTGTCTGTGTGACTGTGTGACACATGGAATGTAGCTCCAGCGACGGCTTTAACATCCCTTCTGGTTTATTCTGTCCTGTACTTCAGCACTGGGCCAGTTAAACTGATGAAAGTTCTCCTCCTGATTGCTCCTAGGTGTGTATTCATGCAAATTTTGTTCTGTCCTGAGATACAGTTACATGACTTGAAACACTGATGCATTGGATTTTACTTCCTGGTTTGTCAGATGGGTCAAAAGAAGGGCTCAGCCTGGAGGTACTGCCCACTCACGGGGCAGGCTTTCGGAGTCTCCTCCCATCTCCCCATGAATGCCAAGTTTTCTATTTGCTACAGAAACAACACTGCCCAACCCTAGGTGCCAGGCTTAGCCCCTCCCCTCCTGATGGCTCTTTCCCTGGTCCATTCCCTCACATGCACATACCCTTCTGGACATGAAACAGGTACTCTGGTGCTTTTTATACACTCCATTCTTCTTGGTTCTGCCTATCCTGGAATCCTCAGCAGGCTTGGCCTCCCTGACCCCTCTTCTCAAGGTCAAAACTGAAGCACTGGGCAGGTAATTTAAAGTTAACGACAAGGTCTTTACATTAAGTACTTCTGGTATTCATCCTCCTGTAAGCAAGTATCAGGGGCTGGATGCTTTGACTCTTTTGAGTAATAGCTGGCCTCTTGCTTGCTGCCCTAGCTGCCTTGAACAAAAGGACTGCTGGCCACAAGCTGGACTTCCCTTGTGTCAGCACCACCATCCTGAACATTACACAGTACCTCAAAACCACATGATGACCACAACTGAATACAGCAGCTTCTGAAGACATAGCCAGGGCCATCTCAGTTTATACCAGACATGTTGGGGCCACAATCTTCAGTGAGATCTAGTTGACTTTGCAACCATTTCTACCTGGGCCAAGTGGAAGCATTTCCCCTGGTGGCCTAGGGAGGCTCTGTTGTGAGGGGAGCTGAAGGCAGCAGCATCTGCTACTTTGCGGCATCTTCTTTTTCTCACTTTTTTACACCCCTTTTCTTCTGCCCTTTCATCCCCCTAACACTAGATGAGAGAGAAAGAGGACAGAGAGGAAAGGGAAGAGATCCCTGAATTAAGTTACCCTTAGACTACTTCCTGGTGTCGGGATTTCTGGTATCGTTTCTGTTTTGAGCATCGCTACATGGCAGGACTAACGGCACCAACAACCTACCCGCCTCTCGGGGCATCGACGGTCCCTCCATATACCCTCCGAAAAGTCCCTGGGTTCCAAATGTCACACAATCGAAGAAACTATCTGCAGCTGGTAAAATCACGTCCCCACCAGAGCACGGGGTGAATCATAGTCAGCTGCTGTGAAGCAGCCCCATGTCCCCATACCTGGGACTAAAACAAAACATATTTTTATAATATTTCTGTGTTTTTGAAGAAACCAAAATTCCAAAATTCTCACTGCAGGGCAAAGACTGTGATTGGTGCAAACACAAACTTTTATTTGCACATAAGGTGAGCCCTTGGTGCTCCCCACTCCCGTGAGTCCTCCCCTAGAAGGCTCAGTCCCCTTCCAGCAGCAGCTCTGGGCCACTGCTCCTGGGCCCCTTTCTTCTCAGCCCTACACTGTACCTTCTAGATGCTCTAGGTGGTTGGCTAACAGTGCTTTTGTTTTTCAACATTCTTAATGGATTTATGTTTTCATACATTTTCTTTTATAAACGAAGGTGGCTTCTGGAGGAGGCTCTCCTTCCCCTGCCCAGAAAGAGCTCCAACAGAGCTTCTGGAAGAGCCCAGCAGCCCAGAGAGCTCCAAGGTTCTTTAACTAAAGGTTTCTTCTAACTGAGGAACACGTGCTGCAGAAGGGGAAACAGCAGGATTAGGGCAAAGATGAGAGGTGGAAGGGCAGTCACTGCTGCTGAAGCTGCTTAAGGAGCCCAGTCTCGGTCTGCCGCGCCTGGAGGCTCTGCTCTCTTCAGCATCCCTCAGGGTGGCTTAGCCTGCCTAGCTCTTGGAAGGAACCTGTACCTGGGTGTGTATTTCCAGTATTAAGCTGGTAGCAGATCAAGAGTGTAAAAGCTAGACCAAGAGACTGTTATTCCTTTTAAAGTATCAGGATCACTTCCACAGCTCTTTCCCCCTTTCTTGGTTTTGGTTTTTGAGACAACGTCCTAGTATATAGCCCAGGCCAGCCTCATACTTGTGATTCCCCTGCCTCAGGCTTCTGAGCGCTGGATTGCAAGCCTACACTCTTGATGGAGTAAAACATCAAATCGTGAAACAAACATTAGCTCCAAAGTTTCTTATGGGTTTAAATAAATGAAGACTTAAACAATGGTGACGCTCTGTGCCATCATTTTTAGCTGCAGGCTGACCTAAGATGCTGTTCTAACCCTGAGCAGATCCAGACTCCTGTGTGGTGCCTGGACCCTCTGGCCCCGCTGGCCCCGCTGGCCCCGCTGGCCCCGCTGGCCCCGCTGGCCCCGCTGGCCCCGCTGGCCCCTCTGGACCCGCTGGGCCCGCTGGGCCCTCTGGACCCTCTGGACCCTCTGGCAAGCGGCTTCGAGGCTTTCAGGGTCCCAGTGGTGTCCCTCAAGCAGCTTTGCTACTTGGTGAACTCCAAACAAGGCACAAACTCTCAGGGTGTGGGTGTCCCAGGGAGACAGACAGGCACCCTGGGAGCATCAGGGAGTTCCCACAGTTCACAGGAGGGGAGGGGCAGTGTGGGGGGTGGCACCTCCCCCGGGGAAGTCCACAAGGGCTGGGAGTTGGTGTCCCACCATTCAAGTTGGAACCCACACACCACTGGGGTACACGAAAGGGCAGGGCTCTGGAGAAGTGGCCATCAGGACCTTCACAAAGGTTCAAGAACAGTGTTTTGCGCCAGTGACAGAGCGCTTCCCAAGTTTGTGTGAGTGACGAGGCCCTCAGTTCATAGGAGTACACACACAAAGGGAGGGGGTCCACTCTCTGTCTGTCTGTCTCTCTCTCACACACACAGTCAAGCAGACAGAGACCTGGGCAAGCCTCTCTCCTGCGTGAGGCGGCAGTAGCATGGCTGTCTTTAAATGCGAGCATCCTGGAGGCTGTGAGCAAACCTCATCAGATTCCGAGTCCAACAGCGCCTGAGCTGTGGGCTTCCTGGTCTGCAGACTACAAACAATGACCACGTACTGCTTATAATGTATTCGGGCTAAGGCATGTCGTCATAGCATGGACTGGACAGACGTCCATCCTGCTGACCACCCAGGAACTCGCTGTGTGTGACTTACAGACTCGGCTCTCCTTCAGCTCACAAGAAATTGGCAGGGCACTCCTTAGCACATTGTACTCTCTAGGCTTTTGCTCAAAGCTAGAATTTTAGCCTAAAGTACACGGTTCTCACTGCCTAATTACTGACAAATTCTTATGACACTGCTCAATTCTCAACAGCCACTTTGCCAGAGGTAATTGCCTACTTCTTTGGGACTGGAAGAAAAAAAAAAAAAACAATTTTCTTTTACTTCAAGTAGCATTGTAGTTAAGGTGAAATATCTAATTGAAGCATTCTTGAATGTGTGATATGAAAACAGAAGGAAAACTCTGGTGAAGCCATTCACCAGAACTGGCTCCATCATCACTGTGCACTGAGACCTTGGCTCAGCTCTGCGCTCAGCAGCCTGAGGACACCGGGTCCCCGTTGGGAACCACAAAACAGCCGTCACGGATCCTCTAGAAAGAGTCTGAGGAGGAACCACAGGGAAGGCCCTGGTTTATCAGGAGTAAAGGATGGTGGAAATGGGGGGGGGGGGGACTGCTGGGTGTCTGCAGTGACCTCTCCTGGGATTCCGTGGCTTCCAGGTCACTTTGCTCATAAGCTTCAAGATGAAGAAAGCTTTAAAAATTAAGTAAAAAAAACAACATTTAAGTGGGTTTTCTCGGGCTGGAGAGATGGCTCAGAGATTAAGAGCACTGGCTGCTCTTCCAGAGGTCCCGAATTCAATTCCCAGCAACCACATGGTGGCTCACAACTGTCTATGATGAGATCTGGTGCCCACTTCTGGCATGTATGTGTACATGCAGACAGAACACTGTATACATAATTAATAAATCTTAAAAAAAAAGAATTTCTCTAAGTGAAATGCACTGCTCACGGATGAGGGAGGGTACTTATGGCTCTACTCCCTCCTGCCACCCTGAGGAAGGAGGGAGGAGGTTAGTGGGGAGAGGGCACAGACCCTTCACCCCGGCTGTTCAGGGTCAGTGGTTCTCTCAGGGCTCCACCAGCCTCTGTCAACAGCAAAGGCAGCCAGTGGGCTCGGCCAAGCCATTGCACCCCAGAGTGTTTCTCTCCATCTGTCTGCTCCAAACCACTAAACCCTCTCAGGTCTCTCCAGACTGCCACACGAGACGTGCCAACACCTTCTCTTCCTATCTTCAGAGCCCTAGATGACACCCCTCCCTGTGCTGACCAAGGCAGGGGTGTTGGTCATTACCAGCCAGCAAAAGCCAATTATTGGCTCTGGGCAAACTGCAGCCCAACTAAAACCCCATTCTTGGGATTAAACTTATTTACACAACATAACTGAGTTCACAAAGAAACAGAAACTTCCAGTACAGAGTGCTGACACAGTCTGTCCCTAGCGAGTACTCTGTGGTTGGGACACGAAAACAGCCGGGTCCACAGTCAACTGTTTCCTCAGCTGAATTCGGGCGCAAGGGGCTTTCCCTTCCTGTGTACCTTAACTCCCCTCCATTTCTCCTCTGCTCCTTCCTTTCCTCCCCTCATCTTTCCAGACAGGTGCTCACTCTTCAGCCTAGACTGGCATGGAACTCGCTATGTAGTTCAAGCGAGCCTGGAGCTTGCAGCCATCCTCCTGCCTCTGGAGCACTCCACTTGCCTGTCTGTGGGTTCTGCCTCACCATCCTCATGAAAAAGGAAAGAAAATAAAGTTGGGCTAACCACCACATGCTTCTGTGAGGATATGAACACATTCAAAACTACAGAGCATGGCTCTGGGCCCCAGGAAGAACCCTATGTTCATGGAAACTGGTCCATGTCTCATGGCTCGGGGCAGCCCTAGGCGGCATGAGGCTTCACTCCCAGGCCGAGTCTTGAGGAGGGTTGTAGTTCGTGTGGCTCGGCTATTGCATATCGAGAGCCAGAGCACGCAGGGACTTTCACTCCCTGTATCCAACACAGCTGAAAGCAGTCAGTTCAACTAGCGGTGGTCATGTTTCTGGAGGCAGAGCTTAAAACGCTGGGGCCTTGGCTTCACTGATGTGAGCTGCTGTTCTGACAGGAGAACTGTATGGGGAGCACGGCTCTGATGGGCTCACACAGTCTGGAGCCCTCTTTACCCTCCCTGGACTATGGAGTAGAGATGCTAATGTCACCACAACACTCCAAATTCCTTCCGCTCCTTTGGGAACAGCTTCCTTCGGTTGCACTGGCTTCTCCCACGGCTGGCCCTCCTGTGACCTCCGGCTCACCCCACCCCACACTGCATGTGCCGAGTCTAGCCAGGGGGGTTCCTCGGGGACCACCTGGCCAAAACCAAGGCCATTTGACTTGGTGGTTTACGTGTCTCCTCCACACGGCAGTGCAGAGCTGACTCGTCCTCAGCCAGGAGCTTAGGAATTCTCCCAGAATCTCGACAGATTCTCTTCTTCCTCAGCCCAGACTGTGGACGCAACAGCCATCTCGTCTGCTTTCGGAAGGCTCTCCTCCCCAGGTCAAGGGGATATGACCTCATGCCTCAGTTCTAACTCACAGCTGAAGGAGTCTGAAGAAATGACACTTCCCTGAGTTTTTGTACCTGGCAGAATCGTGGCTCTGACTTCCAGCCGGGCACCCACCTGTGAAAGAATAAAGTCCTAGCATAATGCTGACCCTGCTCACAATCTGCCTTCCCGCCTTCCCTGTTCTGGGTACGTGACTTAACTACGGCTTTGTTCAAACCACCCAATCAGACCCCTGTAACTATGCTTCTCGCTTCTGTAACCGCGCCTCCTGCTCCCGAGCCCTATAAAAACCCGTCACCCCAACCGAGAGGCGCGTAAGTCCTCCGATAGGCTTGGTCGCCCCGGGTACCCGTGTATCAAAATAAACCTCTTGCGGCTTGCATCCGAAGGCTGGTCTCGCTGTTCCTTGGGAAGCGGGGTCTCCCCGTCTAGATAGGCTCCTGGGAGTCTTTCATTTGGAGGCCCCAGCGAGATCTGAGACCCCCGCCCAGGGACCACCGACCCAGCGTCGGGAGGTAAGACCTGCCGGCTTTTTGTTCTGTGAGTCTTGTGTATCGTTGTGTTAAACGGTCTGTCTTTGTGTGAGTTCGTTTCCAGGGGGTTCGAGTCCCCCTGTGGTCTGGACTTGGCCAGGTCATCTGTATCAGACGGAAACTAGAAGGAGCCTACGGGCTCGGACTTCTTTTCCGTGCCTCCTGGGAGACGTCTCAGGAGTGCCTGGTAGGGGAATCATTCGCTTCCCCGTCTGAAAGGTAACCCTTCTTGGGTTCCCTCCTGTCTGGAAACACGAGCCGAGTGGGACTCTTTGGGGCGACGCCCCTGAGAGAAGGCTACGTGCTTCATCTGGGAGACGGAGGAACCGGACCTCCGACACGGTCTCCATCTGAATGTTTGTATTCGCTTTGGCGCCGATCTCGTACCGCGCGGTTTGTGTTGTCTTCTGTCTGCCTGATTTTTGTCATAAGTGTAGTGAGTGTTGTCTGTCTCCCTTTTGTTTTCTGTTCTGAAAGGCCTCACGAAATTTGTTTAAAATGTGTGCCTATGCGCTTTATTAGATCCATAAGCGCATATTGTATAGGCTGCCACGTGGTCTAAAGTGTCTCAGTGTCTCGCCGCCATCTTGACTTCACCATGTGATTTTATAATGTAACCGCCATCTTGGTATGGATAAAAAAAAAAAAAGAAAAACCTTGGTCAAATAATTCTCATTTCCTTCTAGGTTAAAAGGATAGCTTATTTTAAATTGGTATTGGTTTTAAAAATTAAATTGCTTGCACTGGTAAATTCTGGTTTTAAAATCTGGTTTTAATTTTAAAGATTATGTTTATGCCTTGTGACTTCTACAAAAGGGGTACTTTGTTTTAATATTGCAAAAACGGGTTTTAAAAAAATTGTTTAAAGTTTATCAGACATTTGGGTATGACTATGACTGAGAAAATTGCAGTTTTTGAAATGTATCTTATGGAGAGCTGTTTGTTTGATAAGCTGCTTTGTTTATATAAAAAACATGTTTACACCCTCTTTATCTTGAGACAAAGAAAAGGGGAAGTTTCACCAAGTTCCTTAAAGCTTGTTCTAAGTTCCTTAGAGTTTGGTTGTTACCTTTATGTTATCAGATGCAGGAAAGTTATTTTAAAAAAAATTTGGCAGTTTCAGAACTCCTCTTTATAGTAATGTAACTTGCTTTTGCTTTGCCTATAAAAAGCAAATCGTACGTAGACTCTGGGCTTCAGCAGGATCATGTCAGAATGGAAAGGATTTTAGTGAGAGTTTTTATGTTGTCTGAAAAGCAAAGAAAGAGAGCAAAAAAGTAAGCATGTCTGGTTAAGCCAGAAAAGAAAAGCTAGAAACCTGAAGGTATATATAGCATGTTGCAGAAGGTTAGTGGATGTGTTATAAAAAGCCAGAGAGTTAATATGATTTAAAGAAAAACTGTATTTTAAAATGTTATACTTCATTTAAAAGGCTGGTGATTCCTCATTACAAAATGTTTTTTTTTATGCTCTTTTAAGGAAAAAAAATTCTAGCTGATAGGTTTGGTATGGCTAAAATAATTACAGTTTAAAATTGTTCTGTTATGCAGTTGGTTCTAAAGCTTGTTCGATTACTGGGAACTTTTGGTTGTTGGGGATTATGGGAGCTCCAAAGTGTTTGCTGTATCATCAGCACCTAATGGCCATGTTTGGTATTGTCAGTCACAGCCTGTGCTAATGCTAGCACATGGCCAGCCGCCATGATGGTTCAGCAATGGAGAGCTCGTAAAGCTGTAGTTTGGCTGCCATATTTGTTTAAGACTTCCAGCTGAGTTCAGTTACACGTGGCCAGCCGCCATGATGGTTCAGCAATAGAGAGCGCGTGAAGCTGTAGTTTGGCTGCCATGTTTGTTTAGGGATTCCAGCTCAGTTCGGTTACACGTGGCCAGCCGCCATGATGGTCCAGAGATATGTTTAGTCATTAGTGCTAAATGCAAAGCTTTTTAATGTTCAATTTTAATGCAAGTGGTAGGAGCAGCAAGATTAGCTAGCCTCTCTATAAACTGTATCCGATTAAAAGGTTTGCTTTGATTTTAGTTCAGAAAGAACAGATTTAAAGTCATGCTAAATACTGCAGTTGAGCCTTACCTAGTCTCTTGTCTATTTGTCTTAAAATATATACTTCTAGGACATGCATCTCAAAAATATGCTAGAATCAGAGATCATAGCATTCTGTTTTATAGGACACAGTTTAGAGCAGATGATAAAAACAGAGTAACTCGGATATGCTGGCCCTCAAGCTTGTCAGAAATCCGAATTAGGCATTTTAACATGTGTAAGCTTATTGTGACAGGAAGTCCCGCAATCCTGGCAGTAGGTCCCCCAAGGTCTCCGAGAAGATTTGGGCACAACGACAGATGAATGCTACTCTGGATTGTGGTATGCTAACCACTGGGCAATACTGCCTCAACTGGCCCACTGTTAGGGCCCAGCCAAAACTGTGGACACCTGGAGTCAATGTTTCACGTTGCTAAGGGCGAGGTGAGGCCATTCTCTCGTTTCTTTCTCCACAGAAACAGTCTCTCATCTTATGTGCCTGGCAGAACTGCGTCTGTTCAGGATGCTGAAACACAGGAGCCAGGGACACTGCCTAGGTAATGGGCTAACTAGTCATCCCTGTCATTTTGATTGGCACATGGATTGGTATTTATTTAGCTTATAATTTATCCTTCTCAGGTCTCTGAACACCTTGACGGCTATGCTAAGCTTACGGTAGCTTTGCAGCTAGAGAAAAGACAGTTAGATCGACTGTTAGCTCATTGATCAGCTCATTAGCTAGAACCACAGAGTACTAGATACCTTATTTAGAAAAAAAGACAGGTTTGCCTTGCTCACAGGACTCATGTCTTAAGATAAATAAGTGGAGCTTATATAGGGTCTGAGAATATAGGAGTTTAGGTTGTAAAAATCTAGAGAGTTATTATTTAGTTTAAAAAAAATGTTTCAGGGTTGATAAATACAAAAGATTGGAGAGTCTAAGTAGTTTTTTAGGTATATAATTATAAGTTATAAAGAGAAATATTTTAAAGCAGATTAAAAATGGGAAATATTTTAAATTTCTCCCCCCTCTTTGCTACTATTGTGCTTATGTTATAAAATTTTAAAAGTTCAGAGTGTTGGCATTGATCAATAGAGTTCTGATAAGTTGATGGAGCAATAACTGCTTATTATTCAGTCACCAGGTTAAGATTTTAATTTCCTTTGTTGGCTTCTGAAGATAGACTAAAGGTGCTTCTCGTTATTTTAAAAACATCTGTTTAATGTGTGTATCTGACCCAAAAGTCATAGCTTTTAGTATGGTATTCTTAATATCTGCCATTTCTGGGGTAGATTTTGACACAGAAATATCCTAAACCTATTCCTTCTAGTTGCTTTGTTAAGGAAAGTCCAAGCATCCAGGGTTTAGCACTAAAAGCCAGTAATGTATTTCTGCCTAACTTTCCAGTGTAAACATAAAAGTAAAAGTGAAAACTAAAAGTATATGCTGAGTGTATAAAAATAGCCAAGCTTCATTCGTGACTAATTACAAACAGCTATGCCCACAGAAGAAAAAAAAATGTTACTGTGGACACACTTAGGTTGTGTATAAAGGTTATAAAACAAACAGCTAACTGATACTCATTCAGTGGGATGCAGTTTTACCTGTTCCTCTCAAAATGTTTGATTTGCTGAGATGTTACTTTTCTGAGTATTTAAAATTATGTATATTTCCTTTTGTGTACTAAAATTTCATATGAGTTTCAGGTTGTGACCTGGATCTGGCATAGCTCAAAAGGCTCGCAGATGAGATTTTCCCTGATCTTTCCCATTTAATAGACAAATTTTAACTCCTGTCTCCAGTCTGAATTTGTCTCAGCAGATCTTCACCTGTTTAACTCTGTCCGGGATCAGCTGTGGACTGCAAGCTGAGATCTGGACTTCCTGGAAACTGACATGATTGCTCCCTGCCTCTTCGGGTGGATCAACGAACCAGATGCTTGGGACTTCCCCATTGCCCAGGCTTTGACTGGCATTTCAGCCTTCCTAGCCCCTGATGCCTACGGTCCAATGGTCAGCTCGAAGAAGCTCCAGAAGACGGATCTACGCCCAAATCCCCCCTAGCAGGCTGAAATGCTAAGTCAAAAGGGGCTCCCTGGCAATAATGCTGGGGGGACTAACGGTTGGGGGCATAGCCGCAGGGATTGGGACTGGGGCCACCGCCCTATCAGCGACCCATCAGTTCCTACAACTTCAACAAGCTATGCATGCCGATCTACAGGCGTTAGAAGAATCAGTAAGTGCCTTGGAGAAATCCTTGACCTCACTGTCTGAGGTAGTTCTACAGAACCGTAGAGGGCTAGATATCCTCTTTTTGCAAGAGGGAGGACTATGTGCAGCTCTAAAAGAGGAGTGCTGTTTCTATGCCGATCACACCGGACTAGTCAGAGACAATATGGCCAAACTTAGAGAGAGACTTAATCAGAGAGAAAAGCTCTTCAATGAAAGACAAAGTTGGTATGAAAGCTGGTTCAATAAGGCCCCCTGGTTCACCACTCTTGTTTCCTCTCTCATGGGCCCCTTAATTATAATTCTTTTAATTCTACTTTTCGGGCCTTGCATTCTAAATAGGTTAGTTCAGTTTATGAAGGACCGGCTCTCCGTCATACAGACGTTAGTGCTAACCCAGCAGTATCATCAACTCAAGCAGCTGGAGACGGAGATTGACTCTCCCTAGACCCGCAGAATGAAGGATTCCATTCTAAGCTAGAAGAAAAATGGGGGAATGAAAGAATAAAGTCCTAGCATAATGCTGACCCTGCTCACAATCTGCCTTCCCGCCTTCCCTGTTCTGGGTACGTGACTTAACTACGGCTTTGTTCAAACCACCCAATCAGACCCCTGTAACTATGCTTCTCGCTTCTGTAACCGCGCCTCCTGCTCCCGAGCCCTATAAAAACCCGTCACCCCAACCAAGAGGCGCGCAAGTCCTCCGATAGGCTTGGTCGCCCCGGGTACCCGTGTATCAAAATAAACCTCTTGTGGCTTGCATCCGAAGGCTGGTCTCGCTGTTCCTTGGGAAGCGGGGTCTCCCCGTCTAGATAGGCTCCTGGGAGTCTTTCACCTGCTCCTCTCTCCGCTCTGGTGCTTCTCTCGGTCCTCCAGGGCACGTTGATGTTTGTGAACTTCCAGCACGGCAACTTGATGTGCACCAGGCAAGGAGAGGCTGTGCACACACAGGCATGGCCGCCTCTCAGCCACTTCTCAGCTGTGCACACACAGGCATGGCCGCCTCTCGGCCACTTCTCAGCTGTGCACACAGACATGGCCGCCTCTCGGCCACTTCTCAGCTGTGCACACACAGGCATGGCCACCTCTCGGCCACACACAGGCATGGCCGCCTCTCGGCCACTTCTCAGCTGTGCACACAGACATGGCCGCCTCTCGGCCACTTCTCAGCTGTGCACACACAGGCATGGCCACCTCTCAGCCACTTCTCAGCTGTGCACACACAGACATGGCCGCCTCTCGGCCACACACAGGCATGGCCACCTCTCAGCCACTTCTCAGCTGTGCACACACAGACATGGCCGCCTCTCGGCCACACACAGGCATGGCCGCCTCTCAGCCACTTCTCAGCTGTGCACACACAGGCATGGCCGCCTCTCAGCCACTTCTCAGCTGTGCACACACAGACATGGCTCTTCTCGGCCACTTGACCTCAGGTCAGAGGCCAGCATGGGCAGCTTCGCAAGAACCTATCTCAAGACAAAGTGCAAAGTCCAGCGAATCTATACTAGCAGCTCCCTTCTTGGGGTGGAAGGCCCATGTATCCACACGTATGCACACACAGGCATGTCGGCATCATTCATAGAGAAAGAACACTTTACAGTGGTCTGAAACCCACGAGGAGGATCGGGGTTAGCTCTGTCTTCACTTGCCCTGCTATTACCAGGAAAAGGCCCCTACACATACCTTAAAGGGCCCACACATACACCAACATGCACACAAAGAGTAAGTGCAAAAAAGTTTTGTACAGTACATACTAAAAAAAAAGTCAACACACTAGTTTCATGCCTCCATAGCCCACAAAGTAACCTGGTTTTGATCTGTCTCAATCAACACCATCGCTGTCACGTGTGAGAACAGATGGGCGGGGGCTGCCTGTCACAGGCTCCTTTTCTCTCAGGAAACCCAGACTTCAAATTAAAAATATGCCTGTCAGCTGTTGCCAAGACAACGCAAACAGAAAAGGGAAAACTTCCTGCAGGAGGGACAGACTGACTGACTTACAAGGTCACTTTTCAAATAACATACTAGACGATGTCTTTCCCCACAGAGCTTGGGGCCAAGGTCAGCGGTGAAGCCTTACAACCTCCTGGCAGAACTACTCTGTGGGCTCTAAGTGCAGGGCCAAACCACCTCACAGGGCCTGAGGCAACAGCTTTCTCGAAGGAAAACCCGGCTCCGAGCAGCCTCTACGTCTCCGCCGTGATACGTCTGCCTCTCCCAGGACGTGACCCTTAGTTCTCTAGAATAAAGCTAACCGTCATGGTACAGGCTGCTTCACCATGGGGCATCGGGACCTTGAGCAGGGCTCAGTTTAACCTAAGAACACGCCAGACTCATCTCCTGAGCAAACCCAGAAACTGGGTCTTGTCACTTAGCATGAGCCACAAGCCCATCTGACTGGGGCCAGGTTCTCCTGTCTTCTCTTCTAGGTTGAACCCCACATCTGGTCACAGCACTCCTATTTGGGGGTCCCCATTTGTAACATTGCCCTGAGAATCCTCACAGGGTCAGATATGGTGGGTCTTTCTCACTTTCCCCCTCCAGTTCCTGAAATGCTGTGTGGTCCAAGAGGTGCTGGACCTAAGGTTGGTCCCAGAGAATACACTGCCCAGTCAATTGCTTTGTTGCTTACACAAACGTCTGGCAGAGGTGACCACTCTGATCATCTAGGGACTCACTGTCCTCCATTTGTTCTCCCCACTGGCAGAAAGTTACCAGTGGGGAACCCCACACAGGGTTAGCTCTCCTCCCCTCCCCTCCCCACTCTTTCTCTTTCATCTGGTAGACTAAGGGAAAAAAATCTTCATGGCATTCTTTGAGGCTCTGCCCACAGGTTTCCAGGTTCTCAGCCCATAAGACACTCTTCAGGGTCCTATTCATTGGCTTCTGGATAACACTTCTATACAGGGCCTGACTAGAGACAGTGGCAGCGCTCTGGAGTGAACCTGTGTTGCTCTTTGGCGCTATCCATCAATTCCCATTGCTCAGCCTTGCCCTTGATGACATCACAGATCTGGGGTGGGCTGTCTCATCCTCCACTGGAGTCTTCTGTATTTTTTTAAAATTTTAAATTTATTCACTTTTTATCCCAGCTGTAGCCCCCTCCCTTGTCCTCTCCCAATCCCACTCTCCCTCCTTCATCTCCTCCCATGCCCCTCCCCAGTCCACTGATAGGGAAGGTCCTCCTCCCCTTCCATCTGACCCCAGTCTATCAGGTCTTATCAGGACTGGCTGCGTTGTCTTCCTCTGTGGTCTGGTAAGGCTGCTCCCCCTCAGGGGGAGGTGATCAGAGAGCCAGCCACTGAGTTCATGTCAGAGACAGTCCCTCTTCCCCTTACTAGGGAACCCACTTAGACACTGAGCTGCCATGGGCTACATCTGTGCAGGGGTTCTAGGTTATCTCCATGCATGGTCCTTGGTTGGAGTATCAGTTCAGAAAAGACCCCTGTGCCCAGATTTTTTTTTCCTCTCCTTGTGGAGCTCCTGTTCCTCCAGGTCTATCTTTCTATCCCCCCCTTCTTTCATAAGATTCCCTGCCGCTGCTCAAAGTTTATGAGTCTCAACATCTGCTTTGATACCCTTCTGGGTAGAGTCTTTCAGAGGCCCTCTGTGGCAGGCTCCTATCCTATTCCCTGTTTTTTCCCTCTTCCAGTGTCCATCTCGTTTGCCTTTTTTAATGAGGATTGAGTATCTTACCAGGGTCCTCCCTTCTTGCTTAGCTTCTTTAGGTGTACAGACTTTAGGATGATTATCCTATATTATATGTCTAATATCCACTTGTAAGTGAGTATATACCATGTGTGTCTTTCTGCTTCTGGGATACCTCACTCAGGATGATCTTTTCTAGTTCCCACCATTTGCCTGCAAATTTCTTGACTTCCTCATTTTTAATTGCTGAGTTGTCTTCCATATTTAACTGGCATTCAATGCTAAAGGACTCCTGTACTGGAGGGATAGAGCTCTGTAGTGTTTCCAGACATGTGGCTCTTACCTGCTGCTTGAGCGCCTCCAAAGACTCGAATTCCAGTCTGGCCAGTTTCATCTGGATGTGCCGTGGCTTATCAGGGATGGCAAAGGCAAGTATGAACTTGAGAGCCAGGAGTGCATGCTGCAAAGAGAAAAGCACCATGGTGACACTGCCACCCACCTGTTCCCAGCAGGAAAGCCAGATCCCAAAGGACCTTTTCTTAGTTTTAGTAGTTTTAGGGACTCTTCAATTAGTGGCCTCTGACCTATCAAGAGCAAGCAGGCCAGGAGCTAGATGGCCCACACTGGTGCGGTCCATGCAAGCGTTCCTGCCTTATCTCGCGTTACTCTTCTAAAAATGTTTCTTATCATAAACTGATACCATGTGCTATTCTTGGTACTTTGTAGAAAAGCAAAGCTTATTCCAGTGTCTTCCCCAGAACGCTAGACTGAGCAGTAATGAGCAGCGTGCCTGGTGCACAGCATCCTCCATCAGCTCCCGTCTCTGCCCACCAGCACCCAGCTGTGCTGCAGCCTGAGTGATAGCCAGTGCCCGGGCCTTGAGGCCACCACCTCTGTGCTGCCTGCTGTTAGACACTGATGGACGATTGTGGTCTAAAGGACACAGCTACAGTGCACCCTTCCTGACACTTGCAACTGAGGACCATTCCTCCTCCTCCAGCACCCTCAGCACCTCAGACTATGACGTGAGCTCACCATCAGGCACAGCGTGTTGCCTCTGAATCCCACAGATGCACAGCCCCTCCCCAAAGATGTTCTGCACCATTGTCTGGGGACTTGGAAAGAGGTTCAACACCCTCAGATATTAGAACCATCAAAGAACAAAGCCTGTGTGGGGAGAGTGTGAATGACTGACCACACTCAAAAGCTGGCAATCTTTAAGGGTAAAAAGGAATTAGAAGTTGGTAAGGAAACAAACAAACAAACAAAAACAGATAGCTTAAGATGAGTTACGCTACTGCTGACAGGAAAAAAGATAGGTGGAGGAGAACGGAATGAATTCTATACTGCAAGATTTCAAAACAGTGACTCTGGTGGAGAGTGGGGGACACAGGAGTGGGGGTGATGGGGAACACAGGAGGGGGGTGATGGGGGACACAGGAGTGGGGGAAGGTGAAAAGGACACAGGCCACAGCACAGTGCTAGACTTGAGCACCATGTAACCAGAAGACCTAAACATTAGCAGCCCTCAGCCAGACCACACATTAGCAGCGATCTAGAGTGACCCAGGATTGGAGGACAAGTGGCCTTGACCTCACTGTGGCCACCAAGGTCAGCACTGGCAGATGCTCAGGCAAATAGAAACAGCACTGGTTGGATGCTCTCATGTACTGTAGATGAGTTAGGACTTGGGATACAATCTACAAAGGATAAACAAACAGTGGGAAGATTCCAGGTCGCACCATTATCCTATTAGTGGACTGAGATACAGTTCTGTTTAGCCAATCTCATCGGTAAGTACCTTACACAAGAAACAAGTCAGCAGATGAAAAGCAAAGTCCTGCAGTGGCATCCGGAGTGCCCACCCCTGTTCACCTCACCCTCTCTAACAGAGCCACACCCCTGTTTGTGCCCCTTGGAGTCTAAGTGGCAATCAGTAAAAAGTGAAAGGAAATAAAATTCCTCCGAGGCCTTGTTTCTCGGGTGTGGAGCATCTGGAAGGGACCCCAAGCTACCTTGCCAGCTCCCCATCTTTAGACCTCAACAACAGACGGGCATCAGTCTTATAAGGAGGAAATTTATCTAAAGAGGATTATGCTTTGCCCAGCTCCTTGTTTTAGATGATTAAGACTGTTCATGTGCTCAGAAATCAACCAACAGCTCAGAGAACCCAAAGTCCAAGAATGGCGCGGCTCTGGAAGTCATCATCTGGTTGGGCTGCTACTGGTAGCCTCTCACCCCCTTCCTCCCTAACTGTTCCCCACACCAGCACAGAGATCCTGACTTATCTCCACAGAGGACAGCTGATAAGGAACAGGACAAGCACCCTGCAGATGCAGAGCCAGCTGGAGGAGCTGGGCATGGAGGAGAAGGCATTATGGGCCGTGACTGCCAGTGCCCATCAGCTGTATCCCTTGTTTTTAAGCGTGCGCTTGGTGTCGTTAGAGACTGCACAGCCAGACTGGCTCAAGCTCATGATCCTCCTGCTTGGCTCCAGCAACACTTTCTTAAAAGTAAAACTTAAAAATTGTATACTAAACAAAAGAAAATAGAAAAGAAAACGTGTGTGACTGGGTCAGGTGGGGATTTTAAAACTAATAAACCTCCAGTTGGTTCAACACAACAGTTTGCGCTAGCAGTGGCTACAGGGAAAAGCAGAAAGACCCCAGGAAACAGGCTGTCAGAGTTCCCGGCCTCCAGGCAGTGGCCTCTGCTGATCATTAGCCACAGCCTCGTCTGGTCACTGCGGGGATGGGAGCATGAGTCTACGCCAGGGGTACAGGGAATGGATCCACTTCATTATGTCAAAACTAGAAAAAAATTTGTGGCCAAGAGCCGTAGCTATGTTTTCCTGGCTCCATGCACCCAGACCCTTGGCTTCTGAAACAGAACGCAAAGCAGAATTGAACTCTGGGCATCCTGAGAAGGGAATCTGACCCCTACAGGGCTTGCTAGGTGTGTGACAGCCCAAACACAACACCAGAAACTCCCTCAGAAAGAGAAACGCTTCTGATTGCCAGAAAAGCTACTGGACAATGCTAGTTTATGAAAACAATTCACGGAAAAAGAGCCTGAAAACAGCAACACCACCTCAAAGGTCAGGTCCCTGGATGCCCTGAAACCGGAATTACAGATGGTTGTGAGCCACCATGTAAGTGCTGAGGACTAAACCCGGGTCCTCTGCAAGAGCAGCCCCCGCCCCTCCCTGCTGGGCCATCTCCCCTCCCTGCTGGGCCCTCTCTCCAGCGCTTTTACCGCATAAATCCCACTCCTCCACACCCCTCCACCCACGCTCCTGTGAGTTAGCCCGTGCACACTGCCCCACCGCAGCAGACGTGGGTGGAGCAGTGACTCTGGTCTGCCGCTCGAACCCCATCTAGGGTGGGCAGAAAGACGCTTGTTTCCATCTCCCCAGGGGAAATGCCAGCAAACCACCAGGAGCTTGTCTTTGTTCCCATGATGTCAGGAACAGAAGCTTCTCTGAAGTTTAAAAGGAGTCTTCATGGTGTCTTGAGACCCTTTTCCTGGTTAGAGATGCTGCCGGGCAGAGGCCAGCAGCAGAGGTCAGAGAGCAAGGGTCAGGAGTCATAAGCCAGGGGGAAGGGGCCAGGGGGCAGTGGGGCAGGGAAAGAGGGAACAGGGGGAAGAGGCAGGGAACAGGGAGCAGGGAACATGGGGCAGGAGGCAGAAGGGAGAGAGGACAGGAAACAGGGGGAAAGGGCAAGGAACAGGGAAATGGGGGAGGGAATAGGGGATGGGGGCAGGAATAGGGGGTAGGGAAAAGGAACAGGGGGAAGGGGTAGGGGGCAGGGAACAGGGGGCAGAAGGGGCAGGGAACAGGGGGAAGGGGCAGGGAGTAGGGGCAGGGGACCAGGGGACCAGGGGGCAGAAGGGGCAGGGACCAGGGGGAAGGGGCAGGGGACCAGGGGACCAGGGGGCAGAAGGGGCAGGGCTGCTCCTGTGGCTCCACGCACAGCTCTCCTAAGTGTTCTGTTCTGACACACCAATCAGGCACACAGGCCGAGGCCAGGCCTCTGCACAGCTATCTGGACTATTTCCTAAGAGAAGCCAAGTGAGCGAGGAGCTGAGCATGACAGTTTAGCAGGACACTGAAATACGGGTGTCCCAGGAGAAGTTAGAAGTTAGGAGAGCCAGGAGCTGCAGGAGGCTACCCATCCGACAGCAGAACCCTCTCGTGCCCCCTCAAATACAGGAGTCCTAGGAGAAGAACACACAGACATTAGGGGAGCCAGGAGCCCTCTCCTGCTCTCTTGGCTCCCGAAGTGCATTCAACAACAGCTTTGGTGGTGGTGGTGGTGGGAGGTTGCCAAATAGAACAAAGGGAGAGAAGTGGCGAACTTAGGGGGCCTGGAATCCCGAGGCTGTCCCTGCTGTGCTAGCTCAGAGCTCTTCCTAACCAGCCTGAGTGACATCAGAACCACACCTCATGCTCAAAGCAGCTTCCAGGCAAGATCTGTGGGCGGAGGGATGGAGTCTGTAGGAAGGTTCTTTATCTGGCTCATGCTCTGTTTTTTCAACAATTGTTCTGATCATTTGACAAGTTAAAGAAGTAGTGCTAATGACTGTGTCGGGTGTTCTGCAGGGGCCGGAAGCAAAGTGACAGGAAGACTTTTTGCAATGAGGCGTGAAGTAGGCTTCATTTACTTTTAACTGAATCATTCAAGAAACACACATTTGCAACACCTGAAATGTCAGTCACAGGGATAGCTGGGGTGCTGCCGGGAGCAGCCACAACAAGGCAAGGGGCCAAAGGCTGGCTCTTTGCTGACGGCCCTGGATTCTGCGTGTGCCATAAGGCCATGGGCTGATGGCTCTCCCAGGCTATGCACTGGGAGGTGGTAGAGCCCCAGGAAGATGTGTGAGCGAGCAGATTTCCACACACGCCTTCACCATAATGGGCACCACGGGCCTGCAGCAGCAGGGTCATTTGACCATGGTGGACGAGCTTTAAGACTCTGATTCAGAGTAAGCCTTTTCTTTCTAACAGTTGACTCTTGGGTGTTTTACTGCAGTGATAGGAGCCGAGGGGCTCGCAGCATGAGGAGAAGGAGTTTCAGGAGCCGCAGGCAGATACCTTTTGCAGAAGTCCCAGGCCCGCTGGCCTCTCCATCCCTTTAAACCCAAACCATTTTCATTGAAAGCTGTGCAGGCACAGAGAGCAGGAGAGGCCTCTGGGTACAGGACGACGGTGGGTTCCCAGGCGAGGGCGGCAGAGTCCTGGCCTGCGGCGGGCTCCGTCCACGGTGGTGGCGGGCTCCGTCCACGGTGGCGGCACCCTGTGGCCCAGGATGATGTGTGGCCAGCTGACTCCTTTCTGGTTTCTTTCTAGTTTTTGTTTCTTTCTCACAAGCTGAAGCCATGAAACCTGTCAGGTCAGCAAATCTGCTGGGAGAACCCGTCACCCGGGCTTCCTGTGTGCTACGGGCACACGTGCCATTTCTCCTCCTTGGTAGTACAGACCAGTCTCCACTTTCAAGGCCTTGTCTGTCCACGCCCCCTGCATCCCTCTCTTTACCAGGCTCTTCTCCTTGAGGTATCATCCCCTTCACTGGCAGCACAGGCCACGGAGCCCAGGGCGCTCTGGGGAGCAGGGAGGGGCGCAGGGGCGCCCACCTCTCATGAAAAGCGTGCCTGCTGCTGTACCGGGGTGTGGTGCCGCCCAGTGGGCCTCGGTGGCCTCACACGCCCTGTGCTTACCTCAGTGTGCACAGGCTTGGGCACCGCAGGCCTCCCACAGGGCACTGCAGACCCAGGGATCTGTCACTTCTGCATGGCGTGTGTCACCTATGAGAGCCCAGTGTTAACTGTCTTGTCACCCACCCACACATACACACACACACACACACACACACACACACACACTGGACAGACTTTAGCTCCGTTTGGGCCTCTAGACACTAGTGACAACTGTTCTCCTGTCATCTATTTTTTTTTTAATTTAAGTATTATTGGAATTAATGTTTATGTCCTTTGCTAGTACCCCTAAAAATCAGGTCATGTCTGCTTACAAATAAAAACAGAAAGCGGGCCAGGAACTCAGTTCAGCCTGTTCCACAGGGATTAGATCCTGGATTTGACTCAAGCACTGCAAGAAAAGGAGAGAGAGAGAGAGAGAGAGAGAGAGAGAGAGAGAGACTCCTCCTGAGCTGTTGTGTGAGGGAGTGCATGTGTGCTCATGTGTGTGTGTTTGTGCATCTGTGCATGCGCGCACACGCGCATGTGTGTGTATCTGTATATGTGGGCTCATGTATGTGTACATGTGTGTGCTCATGTGTATGTTTGTGTGCTGTGTATATGTGTGCTCATGTGTGTGTGCATGCACATATGACAGATAACCTCAGTGTCTTCCTCAGACTCTCCACCTTTCTCTCTTGAGATGGTGTAGCCCCGTGACCTGGAGCTTGGCAAACAGGCGAGGCTGGCCGACTCGGGAGCCCCGGGGATCTGCCCGTTTCCCCCTCCCACAGCTGGGTTGTGCATGCCTGGCTCTGCTGCACGAGCTCCAGGAATTGAACTCGGGTTTTACAAACATCCACCGACTGTGCTGCCTCCTAAGCCAACCTGCAGAAGTCGTCACCGTCACGCTGGGCGTCTGCCCACAGGTGTGTGCTCACGCTGTGTCCTGCACTGATCTTAGGTCCTGCAGAAAAGGGAGGACACGGACAGGAGCAGCCAGTGTCCTGTGGGCGCTGCTGCCTCAGGCAAGCTCACGGGGATGTCCCCTCATGACCTGCCCAAGGGAGGGCGTGGTTAGTGTGGTAAAAGGGCTTAACCACCCGCTACTGCCTGAAGTAATGAGTGTCTTTAAAGAGAAACGTGTGTGCACCAGCTCGCCTGCTCCCAGATGGCTCAGCTGGCCTCTCCCTGGCAGCCTGGTGCTCAGCAGGTGCAGAGAAGCCACCAGCACCTCGGAGTCATGAGGGAAGAAGGAAAAGGGCACCATAAAAATAGACCCGCAGATGCCGAGGCTGTATTAATGGCAGTCTCCGCCACACTGTGAACGCCATCCTTCAGATACAACACGAATGTTTAGGGCTCCAAGGGCTTTAGAGCACGCAGAGGTTTACCTCGAAGATGCTGAAAGTCTGCTCACAGCCACACGGAAGTGTGCCCAGACAGAAAAACAGTGGAAACTGGAGGGCACTGATACGGAAATGTGCAAGCTGAGAATCAATGACCTGGATTTACACAGTGTTGCACACACAATAAACGTGAGCCTGAGTGGAGGGGGCTGCTCAGGGCCCCGGACCTTGACTGTGCAATGCGACCTCCTGTCCCCGAAGAGCGACTCAAATGAATGCCCAGGAATAGAGAGGACGGGCACCGCATGCTCTACGTGGTGCCCACGCAGGGAGAGAACCATAAGCAGAAATGAGGGGAAAACGGGCAGAGGTGCCTGTGCCATGCGTGGGGAAAGGAGCAGGCCCAGCTGGGTGGGCCCAGCTCAGAAAGTGGTGCTCGACGGGAGGGAATGAAGCAGAGGCCAAGGCTGGCTAGTATTTGTTACTTGTAAATGTATAACGCCGTGGTGGGGCACACAGCACTTCCGCATTCTGTAAGCGTGGCACGTGTCGGCGCCATCATTAGCTCAACTTGTGGACGGAACTTAACGGGAACTAGGGTAAGCTTCCCAAAGCAAGACTAGCTGATGCAGAATCTAATGGGTGGTGCGGCTTTGGTCACACTGGAATACTTCACAGAGGCTTGAACTCAACAGCAAGATTCAGTGCGCGTGTCTAGTTAACCAAGATGGGCGCTCTTACTGCAGGCGTATGTACACACCTGTGGGACAGACATGAGTTTCCTGTGGGGTGCATTTTCTCACATGGCAGTCATATGTGTGTCTCACCATCAGACGGGCGTGGGCCATAGGCTCATCACACGTGTCCAGGAGCTCAGTGCCGGGCATTACGTAAACGGCCTCCCGGGTTCACAGAGGTACCGTCTGAAACCTTGGTGGCCACAGTGACCGTCTCTAGTGTCTACCTGAGAACTCTGAAGCTCAAGACCTGATAAGCCAGCACATGGGCCCAGCTCCTCTTCCAAGAGAAGTCTGGGGCCTTGATCGCCTCAGTGAATCCTGTCCTCTGTTACCGGGGACAGTGAGCACAGCGAAACACTGTCACTGTTCGAGCCTGCGGCCCATAGGAGGAGGAGGACGGCAGTTCCCGTGCGGACATGAGGGTCCATGTTCAGGTCCCCAGCACTCCACGGCGCTGCGCATCTGTGACTCCCACAGTCCAGGTATAGGACAGACCCTGGGGCTGGCTGACCAGGCAGTCTAGCTAAAACAGTGAGGCCCAGCTCAGGGAGAGACCCTGCCTCAAAGACCAAGTGGGGAATGAGAGAGAAAGTCCCTGGTGTTGATTTCTGGCGTGTGGGTGCACACACAGCAGGAGGTACCCACAGATGCGCAGACACATGCACCCACAAACATATAGCCCAACACACACAAACCACTACCACCACCACCAAAACTCCATACCTCTGTGTCATATATCAACGGCAAAACCCTTACTGCCTTTCCTTTATAACCAGGAGCAAATCAAAGGCATCAGCATTCCTAGAGGCTCCAGCAATGCAGCCAGCCAAGTGAAGGGAAGATCCAGAGAACAGAGAGGAGGAGAGAAAGGGTCTTTATCTTCGGACGGATGGCTGCTTGTAAGACGTCCAAGTGCCAACCACGTAGACCTCACTACTGCTGCCCACAGGCAGAGCAGCAGACTTGGGGACACAGAGTCAGCACAAAAATGAAATCTCTGCCAAACAATGAAAACTGAAAATTAATATACAGCAGTCTATGAGCGAGAATGGTGAATTTAGTCCAAATCCTATAGAAAACCTGTAAAGCCAAAGACACGGGGCTGGGAGCGTGAAGGTGCTGGCATGCTGCTGTGCAAGCCTGCCCACTCGAGCGAGGCCCATATCTCACTGTGGAGGAACAGCGACTCCCGCAAGCCAGCCTCTGAGCTCCACGCACACACGCACCCCGTCATCCTCTCATGCACACGTACACACGCAACCATAACAAACTAAAGTCCATGAAGCGCTGCTGTGGAAGCAGAGCCCTAGGGAAAGAGGCACACGGCTTTCCTGATTTAAAGATTGGGTATTTTTAAAATGCCAATCATTTCCAACCGGAACGACCGAGCCAATGCAGTCCTAAAACTATTTGGGGTAGAAGTAGGCTGATTAGTTGTAAAATCCATGTGAGAATGAATGCAGAGAAACTGGAATAGGAAAAGCACTGGAGGACGCAACTAAGCATGGGTGGGCCGACACCCTGATATGAAGACCAGAAGCCGCAGTGACCATAACTGAGGACCAACCCAGGCAGGGGAGAATGTCAGAGCGTCCACAGCTGGGGCTGGAGAGCACCTGGGGAGCTGCGCCAGGCTGGAGAGCGTCCGGAGTGACTGTAAGGTGGAGGGTGA
>NC_083354.1:30712652-30787652 GCF_030254825.1 Meriones unguiculatus | reverse complement strand
GCTAAATGACCTACAAGCTGAATGAAGAAATCTATTAGTAAAGCCTGTGAGAAACACTCGCAAAACTCTAGATTAAAAATGTAATGTAAATTGATTGACTTCAGTCACATGCCAAGGTATTCAAGTATTTCAATAAATGAATAAAATGATTTTTTCACAAAAATTTATACTCATTCTTTCTCAGTTTTAAAACATTACCACCCAACATGAATAGAACCAAAAAGCTGGAGTAAACCTCTGACCAGTAAGTAGGGTTTTACTTATAAGAAATGCAGCAAGGAGGCCGACGCCTGGGTCCTGAAGGTCTAGAGACTGTAAGTTAATGAAGAAATAAACGGGATGAGGGTTGGAAGCAGAGAAATCTTGACTTTTGAAACCCATGTGGCAGTCTACCTGGAACACCCCAGATAACCCACATAAGCAGGCGCATTCCGTGCATCTGGGAATCTTGACAGAGACTAGTTTGGTAACATTCTTAGGCGCTTGTGACTTGTAAGTACAAAATGAAGTTTGAAGGATTCCATTAGCTGAAAAGTGAGAAACAGAAATAAATCTAATAGCAAAGGAACGAGAGTGCAGGGGGCTGTTAAGTTTTCATTGGAAGAAAGTGTGTTTAAATAAAAACAAACTAATACTGTAAAGGCAGGCAGCAATTTCCCCCAAATTAGCATATTACTTCAAACAATTTCAGTAATATATTCACAAACTTGATCTAGAAATCCAAGTCAAATACTGAAAGGCAAAGCCAGAATATCAAAGGCAAACAGGGCATGATGGCACAAGCCTGCACTCCCAGTGACAGGATGAGCCTGGTCTACACAACAAGACCTTGTCTTGCAAGAACAAAAGCCAACCAAACAGGAAGAGTAAAGGGGTATGGCTCAGGATTAAAGCGCTTGACCAGCTAGCAGGGAGCCTAATTCCGCATAAACGGCTGTGGTGGGTGAACTTGTAGTCTCGGCACTGATGAGGTAGAGACAGGGGCATCACCAGGAGGTTAAGGCCAGCGTGGGCTACATTAGACCTGGCCAAAACAAAACACTTGATCGTATAGCATTTCAGACACGAGGCTGTGGTGCTGTCCATCAGCGGGAGAAGGGAGCCAGCACAGAATGCCCTGCCGGAATGCCTGTCTCTTCTCCTTCTTCTTCTTCTTCTTCTTCTTCTTCTTCTTCTTCTTCTTCTTCTTCTTCTTCTTCTTCTTCTTCTTCTTCTTCTTCTTCTTCCTCCCCTCCTCCTCCTCCTCCTCCTTCTCCTTTTCATATAGGGAATTATAAATTTAGATAACTTTCTCAAATGTAACATAAAAATAAATTTCCAGATGGATCCAAGATGACACCATTTTCAAACCTTTAGAAGTAAAATGCCCATGTCTTTATGACCTCAGGGAAGAAAGGGTGTCTTAAAGGAGACACTGAAAAGCACCAATGATTTAAACAAAAGTCTGACATGTGCAATGGGAACTAAAGGGTGGGAGAAGGAACTCCCATTGTGCAACGACGAACTGACTGAGACTCTCCTAAGGGACCCAGACCACAAAGAGGCTGAACGGTAGACACTGGGTCGCTGTTCCACAGAGGGAAGGAGCCACTAGTGCACAAGCATGAGAAAAGATGTTCAGCTGTAGTGAGGAACCGGGCACGACAGCCTTAAAAGGCAACAGTCTCAGCCAGCGCCTTAGCCGGAAGGTTGACCATCGGCCCTGAAGTGCCCACCACAGCCAGGGAACAGGGCTCTCTGTCTGTCTGGCCAAGGCAGCCATAGCCCACCTTTCTGGGGAGATGCAGCCAGGGAACAGGGCTCTCTGTCTTTCTGGCCAAGGCAACCATAGCCCACCTTTCTGGGGAGATGCAGCCAGGGAACAGGGCTCTCTGTCTTTCTGGCCAAGGCAGCGATAGCCCACCTTTCTGGGGAGATGAGAATTCTCCATTCCACTCACTGAATCTTGACCCATCTGTGTTCCTTGTTGAGAGTGAGCAAAGCTCTGCCATCCCAGACTTTCTTCTGTTCCCCATTTGCTCCTTGGAAAGTTCCTGTGGAACAGTGTGGCCTCGAGGTAAACCATCGCTTCTCCTCAAAGTGTACAAAGCTTGACTCGCAGGACTGTTTGATGTCCAGGCAGCTAGCTAACAAACTGATCAAACTGTCCACAAACTCAGGAGAAGCACACCATGGCGAGAGGACTGTAGTGGTCCATGCACGGTCCTTAGTACGTCTGGAGGGGCAGAAAGGCAGCCGTGAAGGTCTGCCAGCAGCAGCAGGGGCAGTGGGAGTGTTTTGGGATAAGGATGAAGATGGAAGACATGTTCCGTGCTCCTGGTACCCAGAAGGGGGCAGTGCATAGCAGAGCAGCCCCATGGTAGTGTGCCTGGTGCAAAAGCAGCCAGGAGCCCTGCTTCAGGCCACTCCTTCGTCCTCCGTCACCACTGTCCTCCCTTCTCTTCCTTCCTCCTCTTCTTCCTTTTTGTTTGTCTTTTTTGAGATGGGTCTCACCATGGAGCCCAGGATTGGTCTTGAGTTCAGGTGTGTCCTACTTTTCCAAGTTCTAGGATTGCAGGTGTGCACAACCACACCTGGTGTGCCTCACCCTTCTGTCCCCACGGCCCCGGCTCACTCTTCTCCTCTTGGTAGAATGTCCTCGACAGCTGAGCCGTTTCTTAGCATAGATCTCATTCCTCAGAGTTTCCGCCTGCCGCCTCCCTGCTGACCAGGACAGGCACACAGTGTGTGACCGTCACCTGCGCTACAGCCACCACAGCTGTCCCCCCCCACTGACCTCAGAGCTCTGGAGGGCAGACTGCAGTTCACCTCAGCACAGCAGCACTTGACACTAGCTGTGCTTTAGGGGAACGGTCTCACTTTTAACTGGTGTCCCTGAAGTGGCTTCTTTCCTTGTTTTGAAGATAACATAGGATGTTTCTAAGCATATTCTTAAGGAACCTGAGCATGTTTTGAGGACTCCCCACACACATGAGCAACTTGGGTTGCTTTCTCAAGGTGAAGTTCAGTTATGGCATCTGTGGGAAAGGGCACCTTGGTGATCTCCAGGTTTTAAGTTCACACTGGCCACCGCACCAGCCATCCGCAGAATGTCCCCAGCTCGGGGACTGTTGTGCTCAGGGCTGGCCGAGTTCTAATCACCGAGGTGGCCCTGACACGTTGTTAATGACTTAGAATGTGAGTCCTGAATACAGAACAACAAAGGTAATATTCAGCCAGGCACGATGGCTCACACCGATAATCGCAGCACAAGGGAGGTCGAAGCAGGAGGTTTCCTTAAGTTTAAGGTTCATTTACCTGACACAGTGAGTTCCAGGCTACCCAGGGCCATGACTGCAAGATCTTGTCTCAAAACAACAGCAATGACAAAAGGAAAATTTAACCTATCTTAGCAGATAAATTATTGGGCTATCTCAACTTTTAACACTGTTAGAGCTAATTTTTTTCCTTCCAACCCCAGTCATCCTGAAGGGCCTCCTCACTGGCTCTTCTCCTTGCTGGTGCGGTGAGGTTGGGGACTTGGCCTTCGCTAGGTTCCTAGCAGGGAATTTTTAAATGGCCTTCTGTAAAGCTGCAGGTTTGTCTGTGACACGGTCACTGCGGCCAGCCTCGTTCCTGGACCCCTGGCCTTTGTGGCGGCCACTCACACTTTCTTCCTGGGTGTTAGACTGTCTGGGGGTCTCAGACACTTTTAGAGTCTCCACAGAGGCATGTGGGGGAAAAATGGACTTAAACATTATTGTGAGACTTTATGTTGGGTTTGCACTAATTTGAGGTTGACCATATATTAACTTTTCCTCTCAATTTTTTTTAAGATTTAAACTTGAAGGGGCTCTCTATACCACTCAGAACCTATCTGAATGAAACAGAAAAGCGCATAGATTCTGCACACATCTTATTAACCATTTGAAAGTTGGGTTACACTGAGATGCTTTGACTTTTCTGATGATCTGGATGATATCAGATTTTCATGGGAAGGTTGAAATCTGGTGCTTTTATTACTGACACTCTTCCGCTTATAGTTACACATTTCTAACAGAAAAATGAATTGTAAAGCTTGTCTGTTTAGCCCTTGTATAGTTAAACCCCCCAAAATAATGGGAAGTGCTTCATCCCTTTCCCCCTGCCATGCTGAGGTCCCCTGTCCCAGCTGCCCTGAGGCCCGTGGAAGAGACTTTTAGCCCGAGGTAGAATGCAGTCTTGCTGGTGATTTATCACTCCACATATGGAGGCTGATAAATTCTTCCTGCCAGTGGAAGAAGCGAGTGTCTGGGCTCTTGGAACCCCTGTCTCAGAAACTTCTCAAGTAGCAAGTTAGCATCAGCCATGTTGCATTGAACACTTTTCTCTCTTAGCTGTTTAAACAGAAGAGAGCCCATTGTGGGAAAGAAACGGACAACAGACAGTTGTCTAGGCCCAAATAATGATAAGGAGCTTTGTCTGTGAGTGCGGTGCTGTGCCCCACACAGCGTGCACATGTCTGGGGTGCGGTAACTGTGCTTTTTTTTTTTTTTAACTGTTGGGATAATGTTCTTTAAAAGGAACAACAAGACAGCAGCAATAACAAGCAGACATTATCCCGTCATTAGTCCAGAGAAGCGGAATGGATAACATGCTAAGGGGCCTCCACTGTCTGCATGAGCGTGAGTGTGTTCCTCTCAGCCTGTGTGCTCCGTGTGCAGACCTGAGTGACTTCCCAGTCCAGCATGGGAGGTGTCATATTTGATATCGATTGTTAGCTCTCTGTGAGGGGCTGAAGAACCTTCTAAAGAGACACAGTGTTGCCAACAGCATTCGCCTGAGCACACAAGTGGTATTATTAAAATTCCCTTTCCTGTTTCAAATACCTTTCCTTATATGTGTACATTTTGACTTACCAGGTTATTATATTAAGCAGTCCTGTGTATGCAGCATTCTGCATGCATGTGTGCAAATGTGTACATGAGGGGGAGGACATGTACATGTATGTGTATGCATTTGTGTTGGGTGGCTTCCTCAGTCACTCTCCACCTAGTCTCCTGACCCAGGGGCGCTCTGTGAACCCGGAGCTCGTAGGTTCAGTGAGATCAAGTGGCCAACAAGCACCATGGGCCTTCTGTTTCTGTGTCCTCAGCATCGGGTTCTGACCTATCACATGCAATTCTTTACAGGGACTGGAGAGCCAACTCCGGCCCTCGTGCACACGCAGCCTTTCCACCTGAGCTGCTGAAAAACAAGGTTTTCCAGCCTGGGCTTTCCAGCTCTCTCTTTCTATGTGGATTCCCTTGTCTGCAGATGTGGAGAAAACATCAGGAACAGGTTGTTTGTAAAGGTGGCAACTTCTTAGCTCTTAAGGAAGACTGGAGCCCTTTCCTTCACGCTTTTTGGTAAATCAAAATGCCCCGGCAACCTTCAGTGAGAAAGGCAGCTTCCACGCATGCCGCAGTTCTGACAGACCCAGGTGTCCCCTCTGTCCCCAGTATTGAAAACACACACCTCAAAAGGCTTGGAGGTCATAGGGTGGATCTCAGCAGAAGCATCCCAGCCACACAGGACCTTGGGTTCCTTGGCTGAGCTGTAACCAGTTGCTCCAAGTGTTGACCTACTTCTTCCAGCTCCAAGTTCTCATCAAAGGAATTCTGACTGCTTCAGAGAAACCTGCTCCTCCACCCCCGCCCCAGACAGGCATTAGGTAACACTGACGTGTGAGGTGCGGTGCCATGGGTAAAACCAGAGAAAAGCAGAGTCTCCTTCCGGGAAACAGACCATGAAGGTCCACGCTGTAGGACAAAGGCAGCACAGGGCAACCAAGGGCAGACCAAGCAGGGTGCCAGCTCCGAGCAGCTCCGGGAGCACTCACTGACAGTCACGCCCTCTCTTCACCGCAGCAGCTTCATCAGAATGCAAGGGATCTGATTATACGATAGGCCTGACAATTACTATTTTTAAAAGTCAATCATAGTCTTAGATTTTTAACACTTTGTTCACTCTTACTGGCTTCAAGTTACCGTATAATAAAGCACTGTGCCTCCAAAGCCAGAGTGTGACTTGCTGCCTCCTGATTATTTGCTGATCTCTTAGCAGCTAAATCCATTCCAGGCCTGGGAGATGGCGCAGCAGTTGAAGCCGCCTTGCTAGTGATGCAAGCGTGAGCACTAGAGCTCAGACCCCCAGAGGCCCTGGAAAACTGGGCGGGAGCAAGGGTTGTGAACACATCCTGAGACTTGGGAGGCAAAGGCATCTTAGTTTGGTTTCTGTCGCTCTGCTAAAACACCAACCAAAACCAATTTGGGGAGGAAAGGGTTCTTTTGGCTTACGTATGTCCTATCACAGTCCACCGAGGGAGGCCAAGGCACAGAGAAGCCACAGAGAAATGCTGCTCGCTGGCTTGCTCCTCCTGGCTTGCTCAGTTAGTTACTCACTCCAGCACCAGTCCAGGGTTAGCACCTTCTTCAACGGCTCTGCTCTCCCTATCGGTCATCACTGGAGAGAACGCCCCACAGGCTTGTGTACAGGCAGATCATCTGGGGCGTTTTCTTAATTACAATTCCTCCTTTAAGGTGACTCCGCTTGTGTCAAGTTGACAAATTTAGCCATAAGAGCAACCTCTGTCTGGGTTCAGTAGGGAGGTCCAGCTTCGAAAAGTAAGGTGGAAGAGTCGTTGAGGATGATTCCTAACATCAACCTTGGTCCTCCACACGAAGGCATGCAGACACATGAAAAAATGGGGAGTGGACGCTTTAGCCACGCAGAGGAAGACAACAGGAGCTGAAAGAACCTTGCTGAATTCATCCACCTATCCAGTGTCAGCACCCAGATTCCTTACACACCATTCAGTCTGCAGCATCCACTTGTTTGTGGAGAGCCAAGGATCTCAGTTCATCCCAGCCTCAAGGTTCTAGGGTGGAAGTATAGATGCTGCTGGAAGTTTCCAGAGTTGGCATGGTAACAAATGAGGCTTGGGATGGAGCAGATGCACGGAGCCAGCCAAGCAGAGTGACGCCTTGTGTGACTGCCCTCCTTATCTTGGGGACACACTGGGACAAGAGTGTTCTGGCTTCTGGATCATTCCAATTCTATCATCTTCTCTGCTGGCTGAACCTCCCATCACTAATCAGTTCACAAAAACCCAACAGGCCATTGGTGAATGGCCATTTCATCTCTTTGTAAATACTTCTGAATGGGACCGTTCTCTGTGAATAGTCCAGATAAACAAAGGCTCCACTATGTCAGGCTTTGTTGGTATTTCTACCAAGTTCTCTGAACCAGCTCTCTCCAAATAGCCCATTCTTGAAGTTCTGAGCAAGACTGATGGTTGACATCTGACAACCTTAGGTACAAAGTTTCCACAATCTGTTTCTCTCGCAGGGACCCTGGGCTTGGTGCCCATTCGCTGTAAATATTTACATTTCTCTCTGGCTTCTAGTAAGGAGACATTCTGGTTCTGGTTGGGGGGGGGACTAAGGTGTGTGGAAATGAGTACTGCTTGTGATAAGTGTTGGAAATATGAGGCTGCATCCCCTGAGCCTCGCTGTCTCTGGGTGACAGCCTGTCCCTGTAAGGTCCTGCTCCACGCTGAGCAGTGGCGGGGTTTCCCAGCGCCTGGGTGAAGGGTTGTCTTAGGAAAGGCTAGCCGGAGGCTACCAACAGCCAGCCTCTGAGGGCTGAGCAGTGTCTGGTCTGAGCATCTGTTTTCCCAAATGAAAGGTCCCCCCACCACAGAGCTTATTTCAGCAGCACAAGGACCACGTGGTTCTGGGAAGTCTATTCCACGTCTGCACACGTTGCTTGCACTTCTCTGTAGCAGAGCTGTCAAGTGTGATCAGAGTGCCTTACTCAGGAGATAAGAACCTTTACACAGACTGAACCCCACAGCTGCCTCTGCCAGCGCTTTCTGGGGTCAATGTGTGTCTTAGGACAGTGTGGAGTGGGGCTCAGGGATGTTAGGGGAGACCTTGCGATCATTTCCATGAGACTGATTTGGGGATCAAGTCATTTTTTATTTTGGCCGGCTTTAGGCCAGGCAAAGGGGCAAATGCCTTTAATCCCACAGAGGTCGGTGGATCTCTGTGAATTTGAGGCCAGCCTGATCTACAGAGTTCCAGGTCTGCTGCAGCTACACAGAGAAACCCTGTCTCAAAAAACCAAAAGCAAACAAACACAACAACAACAACAAACCTTTAAAGCGAGAGTAAGTGAGTAGCTGTAGCCTTGTTTTTCTTTGATATGGGTGTTTTTACATGTCTTTATATGTGAGCTCCTTTGGCTCATGGAAGAAATTTTTCTCCTCCTCCTAAAGGAATTTTATCTACAAATTCATTAGAGAATTTTTGGTCTTCACAATTTAAGGACAGCTTAATTTTTGAGATTTGAGATGCTTCATCCAATTTGAAAAGTTGACTTGAGTTTTATTCAGAGGTTGATGTGTGTTGAGGTGCTAAGACGGAAACAAGCTCAGAGAGCAAGGGCCATGGCGGGCCAGCCCGGGCGCTGACGGGAGGAGGTGACTGCTCTGGCCCACAGTCTGGGGCTGCGTCCACCATGGTGAGAAGACTGGCGTAAAAAGGAGACAGAAACGCTGGTGCCCAGCTCGCCGCCCAGCCCAGACGGTTCCACCACATTCCACACGGGTCTTCCTTTCTTAGAGGAAACACCCTCATACACGCTCAGAGGTGTGTTTCCATGGTGATTCTAAATCTAGTCAAGCTGAAGATGAAGCAGCACACATGTGTGGGGAGGAGCAGAGTGTAAAGGAGGGAGCGTTGTCAGGGACGCCGGGACGCCAGGACGCCGGGACCCCGGAGCATCTGTGGCTCCGAGCTGCTGCCTGTCAGGGGTCAGTGTGCTGGTGCCAAGCAGTGTCCCAAGCAGAAAGCAGTGTGTGTCCCTTTGTTCGCAGGCCACTGTGTCCCCCTCTGGGGTGAGCAGCCAGCCTTGTGAAGACAAGGGTGTGTGAGGGTCCTGCTGTCCATTCTGTATGATGACGGGGTCTCGGCTCACTTAGACACGCTCATACCCCAGCCCTCACACAACCTCCTCTCGGTCTCAGCTCACTTGTCCCCACGCTGAGCACGAGGCCCACACTGGAGCTCAGTAAGCTTTTGTTAAATTGAAACTCACCCTTCTTCCCGGGCCCTGTGTCCTGCCCCAGAGCACAACACCATTCCCTTAAGCTGCTGCTGAGCACCGGGTACTGACTCAACCTGGGAGACCCCAGACAGCCCAGCACTGATGCTGCGCCTGCCTCCAGGCTACACCATGGCCCCGCTGCCACACGGAGCCCAGAGTCTGGTCCAGCGCTCCCCAGCACACCCTCACTGTCACAGGCAGCCGGCAGAGCAGCAAGCCCCCATGCCTGCCACTAGGGAGCTGAGTTGGGTCTCAAACTGGGGTCTGTTTTCTATTTCCACTAAGTCTCTGAAACACGAAGGGTGTGAGACCAGCTTCATAAGTCTGTTAAAACTGTTTGTACCTCACACAGAGATCCTTGGACGCCAATGCTGCCTGCAGCACTGTTCACTGTAAATTATAGAACTGACCTCAGTGTCCAGTGTCACAGGTGCGAGGTTTTTTTTTAAGTGTGAATCCATAACGTGACTTTCCCAGGCATTAAGAAGAATGCAGTTATTTTGTTTGCAGGGAAATGAATACAAACAGAGATTATTGTATTAAGTGAATTAAGCTACTTTGAGAAAAGCAAATAATCGTGTTTTCTTCCTTTTGTGGTGCCTAGAGATATGGTTGCTTAAAGTCATGTATGTGTGTGTTAAATGAAAGCAGAAGTGAGGTTGTCTGGAGGACTGATGGGAAATGACGGGAGGGTAGGGGAAAGGGACACAGGAAGAGAAGCAGTAAGGGGGACAGACTCCACACTGGTGTGACTGTCCTTACGTAGTACAGGGACACATGCGATGGAAAGTGGTGTGTGTGTGTGTGTGTGTGTGTGTGTGCGCGCGCGCGCGCGCGCGTATCTGTGGGTGTGTGTGTGTGTGTGTGTGTGCGCGCGCGCGTATCTGTGGGGGGTGTGCGTGTTTGTGTGCACATGTGTGTGTATGTATGTGTGTGTGCTGTGGGGGGTGTGCGTGTCTGTGTGTGTGTGTGTGTGTGTGTGTGTACATGGGTGTGTGTTTATTCTTTTTGGACAGTTTCTTCCCGAAAGGAACAAAAGGGAAACTATAGGCTTGAAGAGGGTAGCCCATGGCAAGGGCAGAAAAGCCAGTGTCTTGGATCTCAGCCCAGATCCAGGATGAGGCACTCTTGGTGAAGGGAGGCAGGTAAAGGCTGCAAAGGGCCCACAAGTAAACAGCCTTGCCTCCCCTGCCCTGGGACCCAGCTCTGGGCGCTACTTGTGAGACCTTGCCTCCTCAGGGGCGGAGGATGTTTGCCTGTCCTCTCCCATATGACAGATGGCCAGCCTTGAACCGTGGCTCCCCTCCCGAAGTCTTCCAGACCTTGTACTCTGCACGCAGTGTGCTCCTGCCAAGAAACATGCCTCTCCTTAGAATGAGCAAGCATCATCTCGTGCCTCACCAGGACCTGACGCCAGGGTCTCCCATCATCCTCCAGTGTCTAGTTCTCCTTTTAGGCTGGCCTAGTGCTCAGGTGTGGCCTGCAGCTTCGTGGGAGAAGGGCTGGTGTTAGGAGCAAACAGTTGATATTGGTAGGGAAGGCAAGACAGGGTTCACAGCAGCAAAATGTGCTTCTGGACCCTTCACATCTCCACACACCAGGAAACGGAGCAGGAGATGGTGGCGTTCCCCTCCCTTTTCCTTCCTAGTCAGCCCAGGACCCCAGCCCATTGCATGGTGGCACCCCAGTTTAGGACATAAAGTCAGGACTGAGCCCCAGGTACTAATAATCTTTATGAGCCCCTTCCTTGTTTAGACTGATTTTTTTTTAAGCTAAGAAAATTGTCCCACTTTTCCCTCTCCTGGTCTCACCTTGGAGCCACTGAGAAATAGAGAGGACACAGGGTGTTCCTTGAAAAGCGATACCCAAAGGCCAAGCATGGTGAGCTTGGAGCGTCTCTCTCATTCCAGGTCTTCCTGCTGGTGAGCTGTGAGCAAGTTGACAAGCTTCTCTAGCCAGTTTTCCTCTCTCTAAAAGTAGACCCTAGTGACCCCTCTCTGGGACTGTGGCACTCAGAGAAGGATCAGCAGTTCAAGAGCAGCCTAGGCTTCCTCTTGCCTGGAAAGCCCTGTGCTGCCTTTACCATCTCCCATCAGGGTAGACCAGGCAGGCTAGTTTTGGCTTCTGGTTTGCCTCCTGTGCTCCGTGATGTTTGGGGGTGGACACAGGACTTATTTTCTTTCCTTCTGCCAAGAGGCCTCACAAGCATCACCAACTGACAGGTCTCTGCATCTGTCTCCACCACTGATAAATTGGATCCACGTAAGAACACAGTGGCCCCTCGAAGTCACATCCCTGGGACAAACAAACAGCAGACAGCTCAACGGGAGCAATTTCTGGTGTGACAGGACCATGGGTCCACCTGGGAAGCCACTCCTGTGGCCTGGAAACCCTGAAGAGGCAGGCTTGCCTGTGCCCCACCTCCATCCTTGAGAAGCTAGTTTTAATAGAGCTAAGCAGAAGAAGGAGATGTCGCCAATCTGACTGGCCATAGGTTAGGTTAGGACTCTAACTCCAAGCACAACTTGGCTCCACAACCCCAATATGGAGAGCCCAGGCCTGGTATGTCACGAAAGTGCAAACTGAGCTTGTATGAGTTGGAGCTGTGCAGAGAACCAGTAAGAACCGCCATGCATTTCTCTAATGCCCAGCTCTGCTGTTGAAGGTCTGCCAGGCATGGGGGTGCTGAGTTTCTGTATAAGACCCTGTATGAAGCGGTGCCTGGGTTCCAGGCAAGAGCCAAGAGCTTCGTCAAGAATGCCAGCCAGGTCAGGCTGTGGTTCTGCTTAAACAGGGTGGCACAGATTATCAAGAGGGCCACAGAAACCAGTGCAGGAAGGGAGAAGGGTTTAAAATAAGAACGTGACAGAAGAGCCAGGAGTTACCCTGTGTCCTTTGTTTAGTAGTGTTGCTCTTAAAAAATCTAGGTCTAACAGAAAAAGGCAAGTGGCTCCTTCTATAGCTACTGGGACTGATTGAGCTTGGCATCTGAGATCTAATCAACACTCAGCAAGTGTCCTATAATTGATTATTAATGTCTGCCAAGGGCATAAGAATGAGAAAACCAGACACTATGCATCTGCCACTTTCATTTCTTTTCCAAGCCCTCCTGTCTATTCATTCTACCCCCAAAAGATATCTGTTAAAGTAAAAAGGGCCACTATCGCTGTTTCTTCTAAAGCTGCAGTATGCTAACGTGGCCACTCACTAATTGTTCATTCCAAAAGTTATTGTTTGTGGTCCAGAGAGATGGCCCAAGTAATTTAAGACATCACTGCTCTTCAAAAGTCCAGTCTCTGGTTTCCAGCACCACCAGCAGTCACTCCAGCTCCCTCTTCTGGCCTCCACAGGCCCTGCACCCACATGCTCATAACCTACCCCCAACCTCAACACACACACACTTTTTTTTTTAACATCAAAGTTGGTGTTTGCTGACTTTACAAAGCCCCCAGGCTGAGTATGTTGGACAATAATGAAAAGACTCCCATGCTGTTTCAAATATGTTACGTTGACCATGCTAACCCAGCGTAAGAGTGTGGGCCACCCTTGGTCAGCACTCGGTGCTGTGCACAATGGAGTTTCTTGGCAGTGGGCTCATCTGTGGTGCTCAGTGTGCAGCATGTGTTGTTTACCTTGGCTGGCTGGCTGGGTGGCTGGTTGGTTGGTTGGCTGGCTGGCTGGTTGGTTGTTTGGCTGGCTGGGTGGCTGGCTGGCTGGTTGGTTGGCTGGCTGTTTGGTTGGTTGGTTGGCTGGCTGGCTGGTTGGTTGGCTGGCTGGCTGTTTGGTTGGTTGGCTGGCTGGCTGTTTGGTTGGTTGGCTGGCTGGCTGTTTGGTTGGTTGGCTGGCTGGCTGGTTGGTTGGTTGGCTAGCTGGCTGTTTGGTTGGTTGGCTGGCTGGCTGTTTGGTTGGTTGGCTGGCTGGCTGTTTGGTTGGTTGGCTGGCTGGCTGGCTGGTTGGTTGGCTGGCTGGCTGTTTGGTTGGTTGGCTGGCTGGCTGTTTGGTTGGTTGGCTGGCTGGCTGTTTGGTTGGTTGGCTGGCTGGCTGGCTGGTTGGTTGGCTGGCTGGCTGTTTGGTTGGTTGGCTGGCTGGCTGTTTGGTTGGTTGGCTGGCTGGCTAGTTGGTTGGTTGGCTGGCTGGCTGTTTGGTTGGTTGGCTGGCTGGCTGTTTGGTTGGTTGGCTGGCTGGCTGGCTGGCTGGCTGTTTGGTTGGTTGGCTGGCTGGCTGGCTGGTTGGTTGGCTGGCTGGCTGTTTGGTTGGTTGGCTGGCTGGCTGTTTGGTTGGTTGGCTGGCTGGCTGTTTGGTTGGTTGGCTGGCTGGCTGGCTGGTTGGTTGGTTGGCTGGCTGGCTGGCTGGCTGGTTGGTTGGTTGGTTGGTTAGTTGGTTGGCTGGTTGGTTGGCTGGCTGGCTGGCTGGCTGGCTGGTTGGTTGGTTAGTTGGTTGGTTGGTTAGTTGGTTGGCTGGTTGGTTGGTTGGCTAGCTGGCTGGCTGGCTGGCTGGCTGGTTGGTTGGTTGGTTAGTTGGTTGGCTGGTTGGTTGGTTGGATGGCTGGTTGATTTGTAAAGTTTTGAAAGCAGCTAGACTCTCCCTCAAATGGCATAAGAAGTAAGCCCAGCATTGCTGTGGTGCTTACCCATAATTGAAGCCCTTAGCAGGTGGAGGCAGGAGGATCAGGAGTTCAAGGTTATCCTTGACATGGTGAGTTTGAAGTCATCCTGAGCTACACAAGACCCTGTCTCAGAAAAGAAATAAAAGAAGAATGAAAAGTCTGGGGACCTCAGAGAGTCAAGAAATGGAGCCAAATGACACAGACCTGTGACAGAAGTGCCAAGTAGCCCTTAGAATGTGTGCTTTTCTCTCTGAAGCAGCATTTCAGTCTCAATTTTGACCCACAAGTTGTTTTTATTCTGAAATGGCTGGGTTGTTTGGGGACATCAGTATCCTGTGAACTAGGGCCTTGAGGAGAGAACCCTTTCATTCTTCCAGTTATTCATTTCTTCAGACACAGTGTAGAGCTGGGATGGTGGCTCTTACCAATAATCCTAGGCCTTGGGATGCTGAGGTGGGATGGGAGGAGTTCCAGGCCAGACACACACACACATACACAGAGAGAGAGAGAGAGAGAGAGAGAGAGAGAGAGAGAGAGAGAGAGAGAGAGACGGGGTTGGTGGACAGGGAACTTATACAATATTTGCCTCATTGCACTGACCTCATAGCTGAGGGATGGAGGAGGGGAGCTGAACTGTCCACCCAGAGGCATCTGCTAAGAAGATCTGATTCCTTTGTGAACTGAAATTGTGGTCTTCTGTCACTTTTGCCTTGTCAAAAAGAGGAGGGAAGCCCAAGTCAGCCAAAGACCCAGCCAGATTCAGGAAGAGCATGTTTGATGTACTTCCAACATTTCTCCTTTGCAAGTGTGGTCTGTGCTGCAAGGCTGAGATGTTTGGTGTCTGCTCGGCATGGTAGCTGAGGCTCCTGACAGAGCTGGGCTCTCTGGAGTGCTGGACATGGAACCCGAGGCCAGGTTTCAAGAACCCCTGTGGGATTTTGTTGTTGTTGTTCTCTTTTGGTTTTTTGAGACAAAGTCTCACTGTGCGATCCTGTGAGGGTGGCTTGTAGCCCGTGGCAGTCCTCCTGCCTCAGTTTCCCCAGTGGCAGGATCTTTCACAGCATTGGGGACAGGACCACTGTGGAAGGTAACGAGGGGCACAAATGTTGGAAATGGGACAGAGACTGAGCACACCTGCTCTCTGTAGCCCCTTTCTTGCCAGAAATACAGTGTTATTAAAAGCCTTATCATACCCATCTAAAAATAAAGTCTATCAAGTGTTTGGGCCTCCCTCAAGACAGACCCTATTTCCTTAATCCTTCCTGGGTCTTCGTAGGAATTAGAGCACCCAGTGCAGCTACTTCTCCCCCTGCTTGAAGAATCCTGGGCCAGCCTTCCTGTCAGTGTCTGTGAGAGTTCAGGGCCTCTGAAAAAGGCTGCTGACAGCTATCATTTGGGGGAAGAAGTCCTTCCCCACTTCAGGGGAGTGAGATGAGAGCTCAGACAGCCCCAGAAGGCTGTCCTTCCCTGAGCACAGGCAAGCAGGTGTGCTTTTCGTATTGTTTTTCAAGACGACTGTACTGTTCAAGAATGCAGGTGCACATCCTTACACCCTGAGCCTGCTTGAACAGCTAACGCACCCCAGCTGCCTCACAAGATCGTTTGTGGAGGATAAAAGACATCAGACAGTCCTCAGAGCAAAGCTGACTGAGTCATAGCCTGGCGCCTGCCGGAGCACCTCTGTCCTCCTTAGCATGCCACGCAAGGGCTCCCGGGTGTGGGCAGCCCTGCTTCTGGGCTTCCTGCCACCTGCACACCTCCTAGCACGCTGGCCCCACTGCCGGGCCTCCTGCCAGGCCCTTGCATGGTCTGCTGGGCTCGCCAGGCCTCAGAGTGTGTTCTCCAGCCTCAAAGGAGGAGGGCTTCGACGCGTGTGACTCCCAGCTGTATTCTTCCCAGCATGCTGGTCCCCGGCCCCACCCGCTGTAGATTTCGGCACTGACCAGGAGGTGCCTATGCTGTGCTCCGTGTGGCAGGGAGAAGGCGCGTGGCGGCGGGACCTCGGCTCGCTTGTGTGAGTCCCATCCTGGAGACTGGAAGAAGAGACCGGCCTTTGCTGAGAGGGTATTTGGGGAGTCACAGGTGTGGGTGACTTGACAGGGAGGCGGGGACCTTGGATTAGCACACGCCAAGCCCCTGTCTGTGGTGTCTCTGCCTTTTGTCTGAGAGTTGGGGGGGGGGTGGCCTTCTCAGCGCAGGGTCTGCTGAGAACCCATGGGCTGCAGCTTCACAAACGTGCGAGTGGCCACCAGGACAGAAACCTCACAGCATCAAGGCCAGGTGTGTGCGGACCACTCCTAGCTACGGCAGGAAGGTGGCAGGACTGCCAGGTCTTGATCATCTCCACTTGGACTGGGCCTGCCTCTGGCCTCAGCTGGGTCAGCCGCAGTTGTGCTTTGCACACTCCAGATCAAGGTCCTTTAGCTGTCTTCTCCACTTATCTTTTTAAAGTTTGGTCAGTTACATTTGGGTTTACTATATTTATTTTTTCTCATTCCTTCTTTGCTAAACTGATTAAGTTTATAATTGCATTATTTTCTCTCTGGCAATTTAAAAGTTCTATTCCATGTGTATTTGGTTCATAGCTTACTTCTAATAATGATCGTTTGCTAATTTTATGCATGCGTATAATGTATTTTTATCATACCTACCTCCAATTACCCTCTCCTTCCTGTCCAGCTCCTACTGAATCCTTTTTTCTCAATGGTTGCTCTCCTAGTTTCCTGTGTTTTAAAATTTTGGGAATGGCAGTTATGACCCCCTAAGTCATACTTAGGATCACTTTCATAGCATTGGTAAGAGATTATTTTCTAGACGATGTGCAACTAGCCAGGGGCTGTCCCACTAAGGAAAATGACTCCCCAGCCCAGTGGCCACTAACGGTGAATAGGTTCTCAGGGAGGCGTGGGACCTCCCCTCACATCTGTTCAGTTGGGAGGCCCTGTCCTGTACAAGTCCTCACAGCTGTGTGACCTTATGAGTTCAACAGCTCCATCATAGGCAAGAAACCACACTTTCTATCACTCTTCCCATCTCACAAAGGCCAGGGTGGCCTGGAACTTACATGTAGCTGAGGATGACCTTGAACTTCTGGCCATCCCACATACTGGAATTACAGGTGTGGCTGCCACACCTTGGTTATTTGTGCCAATAATCAAACCCAGGGCTTTGAGCAGGGTAAGCACCAGTCTGCCAACAGAGCTCCATCTCCAGCCCGCACTGGGGTTTTAGGAAACTCAGTCACAAGACAGGATCATAGGAATACAGAAATTCCAGCATGCTGAGCTGGCCCTGTGTCCATCTCAAGGTAGGTTTTGCCATTTGTGTCCTAAGTAAAGCTCTCACCATGTGTCCCAGGCTGACCCCAAGTTCACAATCCTCCTGCCTCAGTCTCCCCAATGTTGGGATGACATTTGGGCAGCATTGTGCCTGGCTCGAGCTGTGACTTTAACATCTGTTTGATGTGGTCAGCTGGCAACTTTAGCGCCCCCCCCCCGCCCCACAAGCCAGCATGCTGACTATTGGAAAGACACATGCCAATGGAGATGTGTTCTCGATTTTACAAAAACACTAGGAGAAGGAAAAATGTAAACCTTGTATTAATCAAAGCTAAAAAAAAAAAAATGGTGAAGATGTGACCAACTTGCTGGAACCCTGCCCCCTCTTTCCGTTTTTAGGCAAGTCTGTTGTTCCTAACTGCTAGGCTCGGTGACAGAAGGCAATGTGCCCAGACCACTGTGGCCCCCTGGAAATTCAGAAATGAGACTTCTGTTATTTGGGTGGATGAAAGAAGGTGTCAAAAAAAAAAAGGAAGAAAAGCAGAAAAAGCAAGCCCAGATGTGTCTCAACCCCACCTGGAGCACCGGAACAGTTAGCCACCTGGGGATGCCCCTACCTGGCTGCTCACGTGACAGGCAGCCTGGGGAAAGGCACCACGGAGGTCATTTCAAGAATGGCTTTACTTTTTAGACACTTCTTCAGGTGTGTTCTTTTACTACCATCTTGTGATTTATCCAAGAAAGTTATAATTGCTTGGATTCTTTCCCCTTGACCTTGAGAGAAGTGACATTTTAGTTTTTTAATTTAGAAGCACAAAGGGAGTTGAGAGAGCTGTTGAATGAGCCAGACTCACACTTTGTGTAAAAGTGCTTGGGTTAAATTACAGACTCTTGGACCTTGGAGCAGAGATAACATCGTTAGACCTGTGCAATAAATGTGATTGATAGAACAACAGGGACACTGCGGACCCTGCTCTGTGTGCACGCTCTGGCTTCCACATCCTGGAAAAGTGGGGTCAGTGAGGGATCTGGGCTCACAGGGTAGGGCCACACTGGGGCTAGCACTGGGGCCACAGGCACATGCCACTGTGCCCAGCCAAAAGGGAGCTGAAGATTTAAATGCAGGTTCCCGGGTGTGCGCAGAACGCACTTTGCGAGCTGAGCCCTCTCTCCAGCCTCCGTGCCGGCGTTTTTAAAGAAGAGCTGGTTTGGTCTCGCCTGTGAAGGGAGGTGAGCTACTCTGTGTCCCTCTCAGCAGACGCTCTCAAGAAGCCGGCGTCAGATACATTCCCGGGATGCCTGAGCTCTCCGTGGGAAGACGTGCAGTTCTGGTTTATGGACAAAGAAGCCACATTTCAAACACAATCGTTTAGGGCCAGTGGACGTCCTAGGCAGAACACAGCTGGCAGCTTCTCCCTCGTTGTGAAGTATGTAATGTCTTAGTTCCTTCATGAGGAATAAAGAAAAGATTGGCGGGACATTTCCTGAGGGTTACTCAGCCCCTGTCCACCCCACAAATGATTTAGGGGCTTATGTGCCAGTCTAGAGGACACACTAGGGCATAACTCTTCACATCAGGGGCTCTGTGTTTGTCTTGTGCTTCTGAAATAAAAATGAAAATAGTTAACGGGTTCTCCTGAAAATTCTAAGGCATCTATTTCTAAATGCCTTTTAAAGGGGGGAGGGGCTGATGGAAGGCACCAGAAGTCGTAGTTGTCTCCTAGATTTTAGCTTGCCATGTGGCCACGAAAACAAAGAGCCGGTGTTAATTTGACTGCTAGAAATTAAATTCATTGATTTAATCTTCCCCTGTTATTATTCGTGCTCTTCTGTGTTGGCCAGAACCTGGGGTTCATTCACAGTGCTGGGAAGAACAAGGGTGGTGGGAACTGTGTTTCCTCCCTGTCTGCCAATCCTGTCAGCAGAAGCACTTCGGGTCCTTCACGTTGGTATTTGCTTTAATCCTTTCAAACCTATGCTTTCTGCACAGTAATTCCAAGCCAGCTCTTGAGGATGTATCCATCCAAACACACTGGCTGCCTCCCCGGAAACTGAGCCAAGTATCAGAACCTGGCCGTGCACTCGGCCTATGCTGGCACCAGGTCACCGCTGTCCCCAGACACAACCTGCAGGGACATCAACACTGATCTCTTTTAAGAAAACGGGGTCTAGGTGAGGGTCTATCACAGGAAGGTGGGAGAATCAAAGGTAGAGTCACAGGGGCTGGAAAGACGGCGGCTCAGTGGCTGAGAGCACCAGCTGCCCCGGGTTTGGATCCCAGCACCGACAGCAGGCAGCCCACAGCTAACTCCAGTTCCTGGGGACCTGATGCTGTGTCCTGACTCCCCCACACACACTGTGAGCAGGGGGGACAGAGTTAAAACTTATGGGAAACAAAAAGCAACAGCCAGACGAATGGCTGGCAGGACCGTGCTGTTCACAGAGATGCCCAAACTGAATGTGCAGTAAACGGAAGTGGAGTATTGGACACACGCTTCTTCACAGACCTGGCAAGGCCAGCAGGGAGGGACCGTGGGCCTAGAGAGCTCAGGGAGGAGAGGCTGCTGGATCTAACAGTCAGAATCAGGCGGCAGCCTGTCCTCAGCCAGCCGTCTGTTTGGTCACACCTGCTTCTAAGGTTGGCCAGGGCAACGCCTCACACCCAGCTCCAAGCCAACTTCCCTGGAACCCTCATCTAAACTGTTGTCCAGCAAACTCCAGTGACCCTCCTGTCTTCACCACCGCCTTCAGGGATCAAGGGTCTGTGTAGCCGTGTGTGTGTGTGTGTGTGTGTGTGTGTGTGTGTGTGACATTCTCTTAATTCAGTGAAAGTCTGTTGAGCATCTGCTCCACCCTTTCTGTACATCCTTGCGCACTGAAATGGAAGGTGGAGAAGCCATATGGGGGCGTGCCCCTAGGAGTCTAGGACCCGGGAGATAGAGGCAGGATCCAGAGCTCAGGTCCTCTGCTGCTGCCAGCGCGTTTGAGGTCAGCCTGGGCTCCCTGGGGGAGAACGGCCTGCAGTTCCCACATTTCTCAGCAGTGCTAGCAAAGAGGCGAGGACGGCACAGGGGCAGGGCAGGGAAGTCCAGAGCAGTGAGCAGTGGCCACCAGCTCACAGCAGCCCTTAAAGAATGGAGGCCGAGTGTCAGTGAGGCTGTGAGCATCACGACTCCTCTAGTTTTATGTGAACAAGAATAAAATGTTATCTTGACATTAAAATTAATTTTAAAATTCAAAGAATAAATGGTGTCATTGGCTTACTTCCTGGCTTGCACTAAGCTTTTCAGTTAAAGCTTTCAAGTTCTGAGAATTGAGAAGATATTTTCTGAAACCAAACAAAACTCAAAAAAAAAAGGAATCTGCTCCCAGCCGGTGCTTCGGGGAGAAGGGAGTTGGAAGCTACCCACTCTCCCACCTGAGAAGCCCCAGCTGCCCCTCGCCCACTCCACAGACTGGCCCAGGTATCCTGCTGCGACTGGGTGGCACCCGGTGGCCATGGCTGGCTGGGGCAGTGGTGGTTAAGTATGCTTTTCTCTTTCCTGGCACCGGGATCATTTTCTTGGAGAGTCTCTGTGGACGCTGGCAAATACTTTTGGCCTCCTTCCAACAGACTGGGTTCTACCAGCCTAAATGAGGCAGGCATTTAATCAGTCACCCAGGGAACAGGCTGGAGGCCCTCTGGTATCTTCTTTATAATTAATTTTTAACATTTGTTTTCAGTATAAAATTTGGGCCTTTATCCTCTTTGAAATAAAAACATAGCATGCATATTAGACTGTATTGGCAGTGAACTTCACACACTACCCTTTTATTCCTTTCCAACTATTAACTCCTATTAAACAGACAGGGATAATCAGATCCCCCTGTGCTCCCCCGGCTGCCTGGTGTGTGCGTGTCTCATCCTCCCTAATTGCTGTCGGTGGCCGAGCTCTTTCCTATCATTAGTGTGGCCATCAGAGGCCACTTGGCAGGGACCAGGCCACCTCCCAAGCTGTTCCCTGGGCCCAGCATCCCCCTCTAGACCCTGCACTTTTCCCTGGCCCAACCACTGGGAGGTTCTGACTTACTGAGGCGAGTGTTAGCGGGATACAAAGGACATGGCTAGAGCTTTAACCCTAGAATTTAAACATTAACTGCTGGAGGTGTTTTTTCTTTTGGTCTGTTTGGTTGACCAGCTGTTGGCTTCTGAGAATCTCAGCCTAGATAGATCAGAGAGACCATAAACACAGCAGCGTTTCTCAAGACTGGTTGTGTGCAGAAAGCTTCCAGGGTGCTGATGAGGACATTCCACAGCCTGTGGGGTACAGAAGTGCAAGCCTAGAATCCCAGCCCTTCAGGAAACAGAGGCAGCAGGGTGAGAGGTCGGCCGGGAATGTGTAGCAGCTCAAGGCCAGCTTGCTGAGAGCTTGTCTAGAAAAACAAAGGAGAAGGGCCAAGGAGGCTAGCGGAGATAACGCATCTGCACTAAGGTCTGAACCAGCCCTGGGACCTCCGTAAAAGAGTTTTTAAAAATTCTAAAGCCAGGTCTGCTAGCACACTTGCAGTTCCAGCACTGGGGAGCGAGATGGAGGCCGGTTCCTGAGACTCCCTGGCCAGCTAGGCACCTTATGTGGCAAGTTCCATGCCAGGTGACTCAAAAACCAAGATGAACAGTTTGTTTTTTTTTAAGGTTGACCTCTGCATGAGTGTGCTCTCTCTCTCTGTCTCTCTCTCTCACACACTCTTTCTTTCTCACACTCACAGACACACATAGAGACACATACACTCTCACACAAGGAGACATACACTGTCACACACAAAGACACACTTATAAGCATACACACAGTCTTAGTCACACAGAGATACATAATCACACGTACTCTGACTTTTACACAGAGAGACACACACACTCACTCACAGACTCATACACACAGCCACACACACACACTGCCACAAAGAAAAGTGTAGGGATGTAACTCAGTGGCAGAGCAGTTGCTGGGCGCAAGCAAGGGCCCGCCTCCAGTCCCAGGCCCTCACATACCCTGTTAGACTATTTGGGACAAAAGTGAAGCCTTTTTTAAAAATTCCTTCTTTTTCCTTTCTTTCTTTTCAAGCCACCGAGTGAAGGGCTGTGTGTCACTTCATCTGAAAAAGTTTCAGCTCAAGCACATCTTCAGGCCTCCTGCCCCAGGCACCTGCCTCAAAGCCTTAGTACACGTGAAAGCAGGCGTCCGCAGCCCCCGGGGCCTCGCATGGCACTTGTGTGTTTGTGCTTCTAAGCCAAATGATTACCCTTGGGCATCGCTGGCTTCTACCACAATGCCCCCAAGGGTTCCCAGGCGTTAAAGAATGGTTAGTGGCACTGTTGGGGTGGCAGAATCGTGAAGGGATGGGATCCAGTGGGAGAACCCCACGGGAGTCTTGGGTGCCCAGTTCTCTCTCTTCCTTGCTGTGATGCAGTTTGGTGCTACCATACCCTTACCTTAATGCAGAACCACAGACTCAAAACAACCAGACCCAACCAAATGTGGACTTAAAACCTCTAAACCCGTGAGCCAGAATAAACCGTTCTGAATACAGTAACAGAGAGCTAATATAAGTGTGTCCGTGTGTTAGCACAGGGTTGGGCTCTTTTCAGACAGTGCTATGTAAGCCACTGCAGCAACCTTTAAGCTTTTGTGCCAAGGAACGAAAGGCTCGGAAAATTAGATTTTCATGGAGAAGTCCTCAGGCAGGCTGTGGGGAGCAGCTAAGCTGGTAGGGAGTCATTTAATGTGAGGCCGCGGCACTTCCTTGTCTTTCCCTCCCAGAAGAGTGTTAACTTAGGAGCGTGGGAGAGATCCCGCAGGGCAGGAGTGTGCTGCAGGCCTCCAGATGATGGATGAAGTGTTAAGGGGACACTGGGAGACCCGAGGAGAGGCACAGGGCGTGACAAAGCGTTAATGATGGCAAGCTCATTATTAGCAAGTGTCCCCCTGCCCAGCCAATGGGCAGGAAGTCTCATTTCTCTTTGCACAGTGTGTGGAAATATCAGCAAAGGCTAGAATGAAGACAAGGGGAAATAGAAGGGAATTAGAGTCATTAATGGCCCCTCACTCAGGTTGTCAGAGTAAGGGGTCCATTCCATGCTCCGCAGTCTGCCCTCTGGGATAGAGCTGCCGGGAGCAAAGCCCCGACTTGGCACCCTGAAAGGGGCTGGTGCCCGCTGCCCCTGTGCTGATGCCGCTGGTTGAGTTGAGATCCACCTCAGAACTCTGGCCCCTGCCACAGCTCAGCTTCTCTGGCTGTTGGGTCCCAGAGCCTCGGGCTGTCCCAGCCTGTGTGTCTGTGTCCCTACTCCGCAAGTCTGGCTTTTCTTCCGTGGACCAACAGCTGGCCTTGCGAGCCTACTTACAGCAACAAGCCAGGAACAAGCTGGGCCCCCTGAGCTTTCTTAAGATACGGCTCCTGGGGCAGCCACCCGCCCGCCTCATTCTATTGGCCAGAGCAAGTTGCCTAGGCAACCTGAGAGGTTGACAAGGACACCCCCACCCTGTGAGTGGGAGGTAAGTTCTCAAGGCAGGAAGGGGATAGGATAAAAATGGGAGCCTCTAATGCCCCTGTTCCAGCTCCTCATCCCTGGAGCCTTCTTCCTCTGCCTTCCCTGAGGACAGGGGCAGTTGCAGAGGTCCTCCTCTGTGAACTGTCCTCACAGCTGTGCTTTTCCACATGGCTCAGAATTCACCTGCAAGGTGCCCACACTTGCAGGGGAAATCCATCCCACATCAAATGTTCCAAACACAGTCGGAAAAGCATCTTCCAGAAGCAGCTCTTTGAAACAACTCAGTTTTGATCCCTTTTTCATATTCGGTACATTCTGAAATATCTAGATTGCCTTTCCCATAGCGAAGGTGGCTCTTTGTCCTCACCTTTAGTGATGTTGGTTCTTCTCAAAGAGAACAGGAGGGTGAGGGGCCTCAGCCACCCTCCTTCCCTCCGTTCTCAGCTCAGGCTCAGGGCCCTTCACTCACCTGCTGTGACTGCCAGAGGCATGTGGGCAACACCCCAGGCTAAAGCAGTTGAAGAGGGTCCTCTAGCCTGGTGGGCCCTGAACCTGTTTGGAAATTAAGATGAGCTGAGCTGAATGCAGATCCAGGGTTCTGGGCTTGGACCAGGAGGCTCTTTATCTAGAGCACATGTTACTGAGCTGTTAATTAAGGGCCAGGATGGACGCTGTGGTAATAAGTACAGGGTTTTGCTTACTGCAGTTCTGTGATCCAGGCTCAGGGGTGAGCTAAAGGGCGAGCTTATTTGGAAACTGCCAAGTCCCTTGAGCTGCTGAACCATGCCCTCAAGTTTGGACAATAAACTTGCAGAAGCTAATTCCTGCTCTCCTTCCCAATGTGATGGGGACGTTTCTGTCCCCAAGGCTCGTGTGTTTAAATGCTTGTTCCCCAGCCAGTGGCACTTGCTGGGAAGGTTGTGAAACCTTAGGAGATGGAGCCGAGCTGGAGGAAGCAGAAGTCGGGGAGGTGGGCCATGAGATTGTTGCTGGGTACAACTTCCTGTCTGTCAAGATGGGAGCAGGTACCATCGCTTCCACAGCCAAAGCTCGTTCTGACATCACACCTCCCTTGTCACAGTGAACTCTGCCCCTTCAACCTCGAACCAAAAGAAATCACTCTTCCCTTAGGCTGCTCCAGCAGAGCATGTTATCACAGAAATAAGACAAGTAACTAGCATTCTGGGTGAGTGAGACTTGGGGGTGTTGTGGCGCTATGCAACTGTCATGTTAAAGGAGAGGCTCTCATCCCAGCAGACTGTGGGTCCCCGGGGTCCCCGCAGCGAGTCCTGTCACTCACTTTCTGCAGCCCTGAGAGGCCCCTGTTATAAGAGTCCCAGATTTTTTTGCTGTTGTTCATGCAGCTAAATCAGTTCCTCTTCGGGGGCTGAGTTTGGTGCAGCACTTACCAGGCCTGGAAATGGAGCAGCTTATAGTGACAGCCCACCCAAGGCTGACCGAGAGGGCAGGGGACAACCTCGCCCATCGTCTGCGCCCGCTGTAACGGGGTGTGGAGGCAGTGTGTGGACAGGGTTTCAGGCCCTGCTTCTGACTGCCCCGGTTCTTACCCTGGCCTTTCTGCTTCACCTTCAGCTTATAAAACCAGATGGTTCAGTTAGGTCATCTGGAATCTTGGGGCTCAAAGCAAGGTCCCTGGAGCTTGTTAGAGTCTGGGGCTCCCCCAGGTGTGCCACACTGAACATGCAGGTGTGTGAGCACACTGGGTTGTGAGAGGCATTGTTCTGCAAGGTGTCTCCCAGGAACCTTTGAGTCTTTGCTTTCATGTCCGCTGTGCCCAACTCTTCATTTCCTGTATGTCTGTCCCGCCTTTCAGGTACTGAAAACAGGACAGATGGGTTCACGGGCCTCCTCCTGAGGGACTGAGGAGAAATTGGGGCCATGCGGGCAGGAGATCACAGCAGGGCAGCCGGAGCGAGGAATGGCCTGATAACTGCAGTCTTTGCTCAGTCCTCCTCCTGCCGTTGGAATGGAAATGGAGGGCTTGCCTGGATGGCAGCAGGGAGGAGCCGGCTCTTAAAAATGACCGTGACCTCCAAGATAGGCTGTCGTGAGCGCAGAAGTAGTGTGACTGTTTCACAGCCAAGTGTCATACGAGGGTCAAGACACAGTACTTTGGTGTTGTTGGAAAAGAAAGATCTATACAGCACAACCTATATTCAAGTGAAAACTGCAGTGTCTAATCAGCTGTAATGAGGCCAGGTTTGTATAGAAAGCCAGGGCTGTTGGGACTGGGCAGTAGGAGGACCATGGAAGCCAGAGCGCCCTTCAGTGTGCCTTCTCTGGTCCATGGGGATGATGAGACTCAAAAAGGCTGTCACTAATCTCTATCTGTAAATGACACAGAGGGTTGGGCGGGGGACAACTGTGCTCCTCTTTGGTTTGCCATCTGCCCCGCTGGATCCTGGGTGCTGAGAAGCTTGGAGAAGTGCTCAGGAGGAGTGGCCACACCTCTGGGGAGTTCATGTGTCTGGGCTTTCAGGCTGCTAAAGAGTTAACTGTGTGTCTTTTGAGGTTGTTCAAGCTAGCCAGAACTAGGACGTGATTAATTGTTAAGTGATAAGTGGGACAGAAAGTAAGAGAACATAGGAAATGAGAGAGAAGCGGAGCCCTTTGGGGTTTTCCCAGGCAGCCTAGACTCTAAGGAGATGAGGAGAAGAGGAACAGATGATCCTCTGGACAGAGAGGGCTGCTGGCTGTGCCCCAGCTAGGGAGATGGTGGCTCACCTAGACACGGATTCCTGGGGACTCGTGGCAGGCTCCAACCTGAGCTGACATGTCCAGAGTCTCTGTCATGGGGACACAGTGTCGTGGGAGTGGGGATGCTGTCAGAAAGGCCTTTTAGATGGGACATGGAGGCCTGTGTGCCCCACCTTCTACATAGACTCCAAAGGCTTGAGTAAGACCAAGGTGGCTGAGGCCTCTCCTGTCTGACTCCTGTGGTGCTGTCAAGGGTAGGATGGGGAGTGATGGCAGGGAGAACCCTGGACAGAGCAAGCGGGAACCCTGTGGCGGAGGCAGCAGTAACAGGAGGGCCTACCTAGGCCATTTCTGCACGCACCATGTGTGAGGCCGTGAGGGGATCTTCAGGAATGTGTGCTGGCAGCTTAGTGTGTGCCTGGCCAGGGACGCAACAGGTGACACGCTGGGTTGCATTAAAAAGTTTGATTCTTAGCCACAGAGAGGCCGTGTTGAGGGACCACAGAGCTGCAGGCAGATGGGAGTGGATGGGGCCATGTCAAAATGGAGCCTGAATCCTAGCTTCCCTGTGCTTGCTGCCACAAGTGGGGAAACCACTGATAAAGTCCCTTCCGGTCAGGAAGAGGGGGCTAGAAAGAACCCACAATGCCCAAATGCCACCAACCTCGTTGTCCCTTTCTCTGAAGATCTGATCCAGCTGGGTTCTGTAGACTGAGTTACATACATCACCTGAAGGGAAGCAGCCAGCGCTCAGCCTCCAGCCTCTTAGAGCCCACACTCAGACGGGCTTCCTGCTGCTCTGTGGGTGCCCATGGGGACCTTGCAGAAAAGCGTTCTCCCTTAGCAGGGCTAGGATACATACCCCACACCTCCCAGGGAGATGATGGTGGCCTCTGGAACCACTGTGAGAAACGAGACCCTGCCAGATATTTTCCTGGCTGATGATTAGAATTTAAGGAAAAAACAATCAAACATGAGGTGAGGTGATCGGAGGATGGGGAGTAGATGGAGCATCTACCGAGGAAGCAGCCCCCCCACCCCGGCCTCTGCCGCCCCTCAGAACAAACGGCCCTGCAGCTCTGGGAGCGAGGTTTGGCTGCACACTGGGCCACGTGGAAGCAGGATGCGGACAGCAGGCTCTCAGCTCGCGTAAATTACCTGCGAATAGCAGGGGCATGGTGAATAGCCTGGCCTGTGGGTTGCTGATTTCCTTCTTGAAATGGTGCTCTAGTCACAGCCAGACATTGGCCTGGCACCTCCCTCTCCCACTCGGAGTGATCTGAGCCTGAGAATGGAGGCAGGCACTTCACAGTCCCCCTTAAGCGCCTCTTTAACACCACTGTGAGGCAGGTGGCCTCGCAGCAGGCCTGAGCCCATCGCCTCTTAGCCCAACAGGCTGTTGCCGTTTCTCCGGTTAAAAGGAGGGGGTTGGGGGTGGCGATTCCTCAGACCCAGCTGGTCGTCTCCTTCCGGAGGGTTACCTGTGTGCATTAAAAGCTGAGCTTTGCCGTTCACTGGTTTCCTCTGGCTGGCTGTGAGCTAGGCGTGTGGCTGACGGGAGAACAGGCGTCTTCAGAGCTCAGGGCTACGAGGAAGAAAACCCGCCTGTGTCCTTACCCCACTCTGTGTGGCAGATGAAGACAACGGACAGCATCCGCTAACACGCAGTGTCCTCTGTGCCGTCGCCTCTGGGATTAGCTTTGGTTTTGCCTGAATTCGGTTTTGATTTGTAGGCAGGGTCTCGCTCTGTAGCCCACCACAGTCTTGAGCTCATGGCGGTCACCTGCCTCAGCTCCTCACTGCTGCACTCTCTAAATCCCGAGTGGCGCCTCCTGTCCCCTCTCGGCCTGGCCACTCCTGGACTCGGCTTCATTTTCTTCTCTTTCCTGTTTACCAAACTCACCAAGAAGAACAAGGTCGCCTAGATCACCTCTGACTTGTGCTAGGGCATGGGAGCTCAGCTTACTCCATGAGGGCCACCCCCTTTCTCCTCCTCCCTTGGGGTAGAGGCTGATGCAGTACCCCGAGCCCTGCTGAGTCCTTGCGATTGTCATTGTCACACACCAAGGGCCCTCTGCTGGGTTGGATGCCCTGAGGTTAGGGTATGATCAATCCCCATGTCACTCAGATGTCTGGGGGTCACTTCTGAATCCTCAGCAAAGAATGGGTTGCAGGCCCTCAGACGCCAGCACCCAAGGCCTAGCCACCAGCTGCTCGCACTTGAGCAAGGCAGCAGACCAACAGCTGTGGTCATTTGAGAAGCTCAAGTGAAAATGGCCTCCGAAAGTGTTGCGATCCAGCAGTGGGAAGGGTTTGATGTGCCTTTCAGGTGTGTCTCGTGAGTGTTTGCATCCAGATGAGGGGCAACCCGTCAGCCGGGCCCACTGATAAACTGTGGACTTTCTCAGGGCACAAGGATGCAATGTGGGGTTAGCATTTCCTCCTGGAAGCTTGGTAGCCTCGGCCTCAGGTCCTTGTCTGGGTGCCAGAATGCACAGAGCATGTCTTTTTATGTCTGGTGGAGGTGGGTGTCTAGCCACGGAAGTGTCTGGCCTCCAAGTCAGAGAGAGATCTGTGAAGGCTGGAGTATTTCTGTTAGTGAGAGGGTACAAGGCAGGGCCCGGCCACACTTCAAGAGCGTGCTCCCTGCACAGCTTGAGCCCTACCTGGGGCTCGGTGGAGAGGCCGGAAGGAAGAGCTGAGACGCAGGGACCTGTGGCAGGGGCGGTGATGGCAGGGCGCATGTCACATGGCGGCCTTGTGACGGGCTGGAGGAAGCTGGGCGGAAGGACAGCTGAGAGCAGGGACACTGTGGAGGAGGTGGCTTCTGGGAAGAACCAGGACAGGCAAGGAGTCTCTGTCAGAGCCCTGAATGGGCACTGTGCTGCAGGGCTTCTGCTTGGATGAAGGAGCCTGTGGATGCCCATGTGCCAGGAAGCCTCCAAGAGAAGCAGGCCTCTGGTCTCTCAAGCCAGGGCCACCTCTGGAGCCCCACACCTCCCTCCCAGCACTCACAGGGGCTTTGCTGAAGTTTATTAACGACCGTCTTCACAAGAACATTTCCACAGATGTGCATGTACGCTGGAGCGCTTTTTGTCCCGTTCTTTTACAGCGTTCTCATTGAATTCTTCCGTCCCCTCTGTGCCCTCAGTAGTACGTTTTTAAGTGGAGAAACTGAGACCAAAAAAAAAGGCCCAGGACTGTCTCCACTCCGCATGGATGGAGATAGAGTGGAGTCATGGAGTCGTGCTCGGGAACTGTGCCCTCAGCCCTGTGCCACTCCCACACCTGGTCCTGTGAGGTTGTCTCCCACTCCAGAGAGCCACATACCCTGCAGAATCCTTGGGGCATGAACACCGGTGCCGCCTGTCCCTCTTCCAGCCACAACCTCCGTGTCACCCCCGCCTCGGCACTCAAGCCTGTGAGGTGCCCCCAGGAGCTCTAGCAGCCACTTTCCAGGTGACCTGAGCGGAACCTCCCATGAATGGTGCCACAAACATGCCACCTCCAGCCCAGGCACACACCCGGAAACCTGTAGTCGTGCATGAGGGATCCCAGTCGCTTCCACGTCCCCAGGGCGGCTGGAGACTGGAGGTAGCAAATTAAAACAATTGAAGTCACATCACTTGTGTCCCTCTGAAGTGAGTCATAGATGTGTAAATCCTCAAAGCTGCCATTCAAATCCCAGCTAATAGGTTTGAACCGCAGTCTGTGGGCCCTAGAAAGCAGCTGTGAAGAGCCAAGCAATAAATTGGATTGTGAAAGTGCAGGGTAGAAACATGATTGCAGCGTTTTTACAATTACCTGGTTCCCCTCTGTCTGCAGAGGGAGAAGTGCTCTCTCTCTCTTTCTCATTCACTCTCTCTGTGTACGAAGTAAAAAATGTGACCCGGTTAAGTCCGAGTGGCCATTATATCATCACGGCTGAGCTTGTACTGATGGTTTGCTACCTGGGGGCACGCAGCCTAGCATTTTACCCTCTCCATCCACATGTTCTCCCCACCTTCCTGATTCTAACTCAACTCAGTGAAGGCGAGTTTCAAAACCCAGGACCCAACCCTGGCAACAGAGTCCAGAACCTTCTCTCTCTCTCAAGAATGCAGGAGTCGTTTTCTGTTTCACTTCATGAGAAAGGAATTAGGTCAGTTTTCAGCTTCCAAATCCTATTTCCTTACCATACGCAAGGAACTCCAATAGTCTCTAGACACCCAAAAATGCAAGCCTTGGCTCCCTTGACCAGAGCATCCCTGCTCCTGCACTGGGACCTAGTGGTCCATCACCTTGCATTCCAGTGGCTGCTCTGTCGTCCCTGGCTGCTCACTCCCATGTCATTAAGAGTTCATGAGTGAACTGTGCTCCACTGTACCTGAGACAAGCCACTTTCTATTTTTGCCTTTCTACTTAAATTTTCAAAGAATCTAAAATAGCACTTGCCAATTTTTAACTGCCTCCTCTTCTGAAATATTTAATTCTTCCTTGGGCGACTTAACATTTTGTCATCCCAGGATTAGCTGCCATCTCGAAGGCAGTCTATTAGCTCAGAAAGGCAGGCCTTTGACCAAGTGATAAAGAGCAGCAGGCCGTGCAGGCAAGGGGAAACATGGAGGCCGCCCGCCCATCAGCCAAGCTGTATGCGTTTGTTAGATGCATACTGGTTTTTAAAAAGCAGAATTCCCTAGCACAGACCAGTTTTCTGGGATTAATGCTAGGGGGGTAAGTAGCAGGGACGATGGTAACAGCAACACTTAGTTGGCCCAAGGCACGTCCACTGTGGCAGGTACGCAGGGCGTGTGGGTCTGAAGCCGGTGGGCCCGTGAACGGAGCTCAGTGCCCAAGTCCCCAGCCCTGGCGGTGACCTGACCAAAACCGGCCAAGTGCTCTGCCTGTGACGGGTTTCCTCTGAGAGAGATGGGTCTCACAGCGGATGCTCAGGAGCTGCTTGACAGTTACATAAGCATGGCCTTTTCCGCATCTGCCCACTCAGCTTAGGGCAAGCTTCGAGGAGGGGCTTCTTTTCTTTCCCCTTTTCCTCCTGCTTTGACTCATTTAGCCCAGGCTGGCCTCCCTGTCACCATGTAGTACAGGCTGCCCTTGAACTCCTGATCCTCCTGTCCCCACCTCCGAGATGCTAGGACTATAGGTGTGTGTCACTTTATCCAAAGGGCGCTGGGAATCAGCCCAGGGTTAATCCACCTAAGCATGGTCAGTGGGCACACTGCTGACTGGGCACACCTGTTGGCCCAGGCAATCCTCTTGCCTCAGCCTCCCCAGTGGCTGGGACCACAGCTTCTGAAAGAGAGGGTTACCCCTCACCCAGAGTCTAGAGTTTTAGAGTCCGATGCAGCAGTGAGGTTGGCACACCCTGAGCCCTAGAAAACTGCAGGCTAGGAGCCTTTTCCACGGCCCTCTCCATCCTGTGCTGGCCTTCAGTTACTGCAAACCAGGGGGGATGGCAGAGAGTGGAGAGCACAGGGTCCAGGGATCACCATCTTTCCAGGAAGCACCACCGTGAAGCATCTTGGGAAGCCGGAAACCTTTGCTCTCTCCATCACCTAATGGATGGTGAGGAAAAGTAGGAACCAGGGCCTGGTGTTCTCTGCCTCATGCAGGGCCCAGACTCAGAGGAAAAGTGCTAAAAGTGGTTTCTTTTTTAAATTTTGGACACTCTTTCATTTTAAACCGGTGGAAAGGGAAAGCTGTTTATCTCTGCACAATCTATACTGGGAAAAACCAACCTTGGAGTTCACTTGACAAGCCACATCTTCTCAGACTAGCCTGGTGGAACAGTTCCTCTCCTCTCCTCTCCTCTCCTCTCCTCTCCTCTCCTCTCCTCTCCTCTCCTCCCCTCCCCTCCCCTCCCCTCCCCGCCCCCCTTCCCACTTTCCATAGGCCCATCAGGCTCCAGCTCTGCTTGCCTCTCCCTCAGCAGAGCTGGACCCCTTCCTTCCCCACACCAGCTGTTACACGGGTGATGGGGACTGAACTAGGACCTCTCACGCTTTGCTAGCAGACACTGTACTGGCTGAGCTTTCTCCACAGGCCACTCGAAATCTCTTGAAAAACAATGTGTGTTGTGGTTAAGGAAGAAGTCATCTCTTCCTCCTTCAGCTGCTGTGGGTGAGCTGTGACACACTGGTCCAAGAAGCAGAGAGCTTTCAGATCAAGAGATCAGTTTGCTGAATTGAGCATAAAACAAAGACACAGGAAAAGAAATACAGCCTGAGGAAGGCGGTAAAGGCCCACGCACAAAGGCGTGTCTGGAATACTGACCCTGGGGCAGTGAGAAGCGAGGCTGGGGTCCACAAACAAGAGCAACACTGGCCGAGTTAACTACGTAAGATGGAAAACCTTGGCCCTTGATTAAGACCTCAAATAAAAGGCAGAAATGACCAACACCTTCAGGCCTCGGATGCTTTTACCCTCCTGCCTTCTCCCACGGGTCTTTAGAGTCAGAGAAGACAGCCAGCAGCCAGGGCAGCAACCCTGACTGTGAACACTGACTGAGGCACTAAGGAACTTAGCTTTCTAACACACAGGTAGGGGCTAGAAGTCTGACCCATCACCAACCGTGTTCTTGTGCTGAAGACGCCCCCCTCAGGGCTTCCAAGTCAGTGCATCCTGTCTCTCACCCACGCAGCCTTCCTGCTGCACCCCAGTCCCCCTTCTGAGCAGGCTCTCCCGGTCGCCGTGTCCCGCATCGTCCCGGTGCCATTTGTTTGACTGTGTTTGTGTCATGTGGCATTGGTCAGTGTTCTCCCCCTCTGGGGATGGCCCAGCAGCTTCTGCCCACTTTCTCCCCCAGCAGACCCTCACCGCTCGGGCAGTGGGGCGAGCTTACTCTGTTGGGACGTGCTCTGTAGCCCTCCCAGCGATGGCAGCGAAGACTTCCGAGGCCCACTGGAGCTGCTTTGCTGTGCTTAACGGATTTTTCTAAATGTATGTTAGGGGCTGGAGAGATGGCTCAGCAGTCAAGAGCACTTACTGCTTTTGTAGACCGTAGTTCAATTCCCAAGACCCACATTGGGCACAACGGACCACCTATAACTCCAGTTCCTGGGGACCGAGTGCCTCTGCCCTCCAAAGGTACACACACACACACACACACACACACATTCCTTCAAGACAGCGCTTCACCAGGTAATGCAGACTAGCCTCAGACTGTGACTCTCCTGCCTCCACCTCCTGTGTGCTAGAATTTCACACATGTACCACTATACATACCTACATACATACATGTGCATATGCCCACTCAGCTCCTGCCTCATAGACAGTAAGAAGCGTGGTCGGATGGAAGGCCGGAGGACCTTGTTTGGTGTCTGACTCACCACTGCTGGGAAATGCTAAGTTCCTAATTAATTCTTGAGACCGCTTCAGCTCTGCCTAGCTCCCAGCATTGCCACATGCTTCCAAAGGGCCCATAGGTACAGGAGCCCGGGAGAGCACAGTGAGGTAAGCTCTGACGTGAACTTGAATGAAGTCTCAATGAAGGCTTCACTATCTTGTCCACTTTGCACATGGACAGACACAGGCCGTCCTACGATGGGCACATCTGAGACAAGCAGGAGCACAGAGGCTAAGGAGGGAAATGCTAACAAAATCGAAGCACCGTTTCCCAGGAGCAAAAAGCAACAGACAACAACTGACAGGCTGAAACCACACTGTGGTCCACGATGCGTTAGAAGTGTGCTCGCCATGTTTCAGAGCGCTCAGGAAGGGGTGCGAGCAAGAAGAGCAGCTCAGTGTTAGTGAGGTAGACCCTCTGGTATCGCCAAAGAGCTGCTGCCGCTCTTAGCTACCTGGCTGCCCCTGGCTTTCCACGTTAGTTGTGAAGTGTGCTCACCCACCCCCAGCTCCAGGCCTCCCACACTGCCTAACCAGTCCTCACCCTGTGTCTGAATACAGGCATTCGTCATTCCCATAAAATCACACACCTTGTGTGGTCACCTGCATCTTCCTTTGTTGACACACGCTCTCTAATATTCACACAACCAAACGGCCTAGAGAGGCCTTTTCCAGCACACCCTCTTTGTTAAATGACACACGATGACTTTGAAAATAACTGTCCTCTCTTCTTTCCCAAATTTATGTCACGGTTTGTTCTCTGGCGGAGGCCACAGGTGGAATGGGAGCCAGGAGGACACGCACCTGTCTGCCTTCCTTTTCAGTTCTCAGGATGTATTGGGCTGTTTCACCGGTGCCAGTTGGGTTGGAGGTGCCCTGTGGTCCGAGGTCTTCGCTGAGTCAGGGTGACCTTGGTTCTGCTCTTTCTTCTGTTGCCGAGTGGTGGTAGGGTTTCCAGTGCTGGCCACCGTTGCTCCTAGGACGTCCGTGTCCTAGCTCTGACTGTGCTGCTCTGGTAAAACAGTCTTGACTTGGGTCAGGAAACCCTACTGGGTTTGTTTGTTTGTTTGTTTGTTTGTTTGCTTCTGTGTGCTTCTGTCCCTTGCTATTGCCAGACGGCTGGCTGCTTCTGGATGGTCCATCTCCTTCCCTACAAATGCTATAAAATTAATGGCATTTGTTTTTCTTCCTCTCATGCCCCACCTGGCTTTTGTAGGTTATTTTGAGTCATTGTATGGTCTGTGCTTCGCTGTTTGCTGTCTTCTTGGGGAACCAGGTTCCTTGAGCTTCAGGCAGCAAATGGAAGGCTGTTCATGACTTCATGTCTCTTCAGGACAGCACAGAAGCAAGCGGGTGCTTTAGGGATTGTCAAAGGAAAAAGGAAGTCCTCAGTCCTCAGCCCCCTGTCTGTGGGACTCTCTGCCTGAAGCTCTGCCTCCTAGTTGTCTGCTGGTTCGTTTTAGTAATGTATATGTTCTTATAATATTACTTCCATTTCCTCACCTACTTTGCAAATGCATTAGCACTTACTTGCACATATCCGCATGTTGTAATTTTGAAATCAAATCTATGCCTGTAATGCCCTGTTTATTGTTGATTTTACATTGTTCAACTTTTTAAGTTTTCGTTTTCTCCTTGGGGTGTGTGTGTGTGTGTGTTTGGTTTGTTGGTTTAGACTTGTGACATCTTTATGATCTAATGATCAAACCAACTTGTTTCTCTTTCATCATCTTTTTCTTTATTGAATCCCTTCAACTTTTTAATTTTTTTTCTTGAGATAACAGTGATTTCTAGTCTTCTCTGCTTGCTGGGTGCATTTTTTATTTTTTATTTTTTTGCTGGGTGCATTTCAAGCTGGAGTCCCTTTGATGCCTCCTGCAGCCCTTCCTTAGCTGAGTGCCATTCATCCCGGTACTGTCTCTAATTTCTCCTTTGATTTTCTTCCATAAATTACTCTTGAGTTAGAGCTCCAGGAGGCTTGGAATATTTCTCTTTTCAAGTAAGTTTTACTGAGATATTACTTGTGACCTAACAGTGATTTTCTGTAGAAATTTAACCACCAGTGCTTTGTGCTATTTGAGAACAGAGTTTGAATGTGAAAAGCATCCCGTCTGGCGCCTGCGTGTCAAACCAGCTCTCCCTCTGTGTGAGCCATTGAGCAGTTCCTCAGAGAGAAGCCTGGAGTGCCCTCCTCTGGTCCCGGGTGTTCCCAGTGCCCTGCTGGTTTGTTAATCCAGCCCACACAGTGTGGTTCTTCAGCCCACATGACAGTGCCCCCCATTCTGTTTTGGTCTCATTATAACAATGCTTGATCACCTTTCTTTCTTTTTTTCTTTCCTTCTTTCCTTCCTTCCTTCCTTCCTTCCTTCCTTCCTCCTTCCTTCCTGCCTTCTTTCTTATTTCCAATTATTCTGTGCCGTAATAGTGTAAGTCCCTTTCAAGGTGTCACATAGGTGGTTATATATTTCCCATCTGGAAGTCGTACTTTCAATAGGAAAATCTTAAGTCCTTTATATTATACCTGTTGGAATATTTGGGATTGTAACTGTCATTTATTTTCATTTCCCACTTAATATGATTCTCAGTGATCATCTCCTTGCCCACCTTTTCTGTTTCACTGTGTTCAGTGGGGCTTATTTGTTTCTTGAGTGGTGTGTGTTTGAATGGTGTGTGTGTGTTTGGTGGGGAGAGGTGATTTAGAATTTCTACTCTGCTTTTGTTACTTAAGGCAAGGTGTTTAATCCTTGCCACTAAGAGGGAAATAGAATCTTATTCAGAATTTGTCATTTTCCCTCCCCTCAAGACAAGACCCTGAGCACATTTTTACATGTTTTTAATTTCCAAGGACTGTTTTTGCTCGGATTGCTCTTTTCTCAAAGGCCTGTTTGTTTTTCCAGCATAGCATATTACTGAAATTTTATTTCCTTTCTTCAGGAAGGAAGAAAATGTGCTTGTTCTGCCATCTTGAATGGAAAGTCTGAAAGATGGTTCGAATGCTGCACAGGATCTCTTAGGGTGAGGATAACAGATATCAAAGCATCTCCACCATACACATTTCCACATAAACATGGGTTCCCCACAAGTCAGACAGACCAGAAAGGGGGGCTGTGCGGGGCTCAGTGAAGAATGGGCAGAGGCTGGATGGGAGGGGCAGGGTGTAGTACTGGCCTCCACAGCCCCTCATGCTTAGCTGCCACTGTGCACATGGAACTATTAGCAAATGAAATTAAATACTTCAGTTGCCTAGTAACCAACCCAGTCTAAGAAAGAAGCAAAAATAGAATACATAAATTTAGAACTTTTAGGCCATGTGCCAAACACAACATTCTTGCTTACATCCTTTTGATTATCTGCGTCTTGAATGGAAGAAAGTGTGTCCTAGTGTCCAGGAGTGAGTGTATGTGCTGGCTCCTCAGTGGACTAACGTGCCTGGGCCACGGTCTGGCTTCCAGGATGGCTGCCACACGGGCCCTCAGAAACCCAAGCAGAAGATACTGCTGACCCTAGACATCATTTTAAAAGCCTAAGGGCAGCATGTGATTCCAGCCCTGTTATACTACAGGAAGAAAAGCCGAAATCATCTGTTTTACCTAATTTTGTATAAAATAAAAATGTCATTCCCTTCCCAAGCAGTTTTCTGGAGAGACACCAAAATGAGGAAACGGGTTAAGTTTTCATAAGGCCCAGAAAGCAATGATTGGGGTGGTATAATACAAGGAAAATGCAGAAATACACGCTGAATAGATAGGCATTGAGGTAACGCTGGTTACCTCCTGTGTGACTTCCGCCTCCAAGGAGAGAAGCATGTTTTATGGCTGACGAGTTTTAGAATAAGAAGGAGAACAAGGGTGTGAGAAAGACAGCTCAGTGGTCCAGAGCACTGGCTGCTTTCCCAGAAGACCCAGGTACAGTTTTTAGCATGCTCGTGATATCTTACAACCATCTGTAACTCGGGTTCCAGGGGACCCAACACCTCGCATACATACAGGCAAAACACCAATATACATAAAACAAAAATCAGATACATCCCAGAAAACTCCCCTGGGAGTTCATATATCTTTTAGGATTTCAGCATGTTTTACTGAGAACACAACAAACTGTGTACAGTTGGGAAAGTGTGAAAATGAGGTTGTGTTGTCTCTGCTCAGGAGCTTGTTGTATTGTGTTGGCTGAGTTGGTACAGCATCAGGGTCTATCTTCTGATTCCCCTCCCCCTCCTGAACTCATTTACAGGCCTCCTTTTCCTCTTGACCTGGGCAGCAGCACAGACTGCCTGTGCTCAGCAGGTGCCGAGCCCCCAGCCCCCACCCCGCATGGATGCTGTTTGTGAGAACTGAGAATGTGCTCTGGATTCTTCTGTATCCTCAGGATTAAACAGAAAGCACATTTTTCATATATATACACATATATATGTATATATATATATATATAATTTATTTATTTTTAGTGTGTGAGTGTGTGTGTGTGTGTGTGTGTGAGTGTGTGTGTGTGTGTGTGTGTGTGTGTGTGTGCCGAGTGCCTGAAGAGAGCTTCAGATCCCCTGCGCCACCCTGCGGTTCGGGAACTGACCCCAACCCTCTGGAAGAGCAAGGGCCTCTTCTGAGCTATTGTTAATCCTGCAGGTGCGAGGAAAAAGACCACCAACCCAAATCATCATGGCCAAGTTAACTAACTAAAACAAGCCTTTTTATTCATGTACATGGTCAGCCTCTCTCTGAGGGGCTCAAGAGATCAGCCTAGGCCAAGGAGAAGTTAAGAGTTTTTTTATAGCTTAGGAGTAGGGAGTTTCGGAAGAGGGGATTTGGCAGGCAAATAGGCCTTACAAGTAGACCCTATCTAGGTGGTCATAATAACCTTTTGAAACATTGTGTCATTTCCTGGCCCAGGCAGCACAGAACCATTTGTAGTTAAGGTTAAAGATGGGGCATAGCCCAGTCCTTGAGAAACAGATTTAATCACAAGCAAGAGTGAACCTACTTTGCTTTCTCTCTAAGATGTCTTTCAAGCCTCAGATCGAGGCGGCCGATTTGTCACCATCTCTCCAGCCACAGAGGGCACATTTTAAATCGTGCTTTGCTGGGTTCCTTGGTGTACTCTCGGGTAGGTCATCCAGGTCAAAAAGGCAGCAAAGGGAGTGAGTCCCGTCGCTCTGACGCGTGGCTAGGCATGGCTCTTGGAGGTCTCTGTGCGCAGGTTCTGTCTCGGCTCTCTCAAGTGCTTCTATTCAGCCTGCAGGACACAGTCCCTAAGCAGGGTGCGGAGACTAGCGCAGAGAAGCAGTCAGTCGGCTGAGCACGAAGCCAGTTTGGTTTTTTTGTTTTGTTTTGTTTCACTCCTGTGTGGAGCTGTAGAGCTCAGAAAAGAAGCATTCACTTCCATTTGTAAATGAATCCAACCATTTCAAAGTTCTTCTGCCTTTTAGTTTTTATAAGGGTCTTATTCATTTACAGAAAGGTTGGCTGATCAGTTGAAGGGCTGAGAAATAAAGATCACTATGAAAATTAGTTAAAAAAAAAAAACAAAAACAGTTACAAGAGAAGTCATGTGTGCTGGGGTCCAGGTCAGTGGTAGGAAGAGCACCTCATGGGTGAAGCACTGAGGAGGAGGATGGGCATTTACATTCAAGCCAGCAAAATAAATATCTAATCTGCCATCCGCCTGGGTTTTCAGTAATAGATGAGGTTAGGGAAGGGTTTTGTAGACTGTGTGTGCATGTATGCACACATGTTTACACAAAAGTGGATTTGAAAGAAGTGTTTGGAGGGAAAAAAACAAAAAACCTGCCCTTAGAACTGGAGGTTTCCCATCTGAGTCTTGTAAGCTGTGAATTTTCACCGGCTTGAGACCACCCTCCCCGCACTCACAGGCTCATGCATGCAGTAAGTTCTGGATCTTGTGAAGTAGATCCTTTGCTTAGCATTCACCATCATTCTTTTCTTCTCTATGGCTGCTTCCTCCTGCTGCTGTTCCCCTCACCCACCCGCCATGTTTCTGCAGTAAACTGCACTCTTAAAAGAACAGGCTGGAAGCAGCACAGTCAAGAGAGGCCGTGGTGCCACGCTCAACATGCAGCAAGGATTTACAACAAAGGTGAGACTCCTGCCTTTGACACAGAGTTGGTCCTTAGCGCTCTGTCAGTGACCAGAGCGGCTCTTCGCCTCCCTTCCTTTGCACAAACACCGAGAGTGAAGGGGGCAGCTCTGAGGAGGAGCAATGGTGCACCTTCCCATTTTCACTCCTTCGTCCACGCAGCAAGCTGACTGAGCATGCTCTGTGTGCCAGCTGCTGTGGTTGGCATCAGTGCTCCAGAGATGAACAAGGCAGAGAAGTTTCCAGCACGACGGACTGAACGAACCATCAAACCACCATCTGAAACCAGTCCTTCCTTTCCCGGGATCGGTTTGTCAGAGCAATGAAAAGAAAATAACCAGTTATGTCTTTTTAAAATCACCTGCTTGGGCTTGGGTACCAATAGAGGGGCAGCTGGGTTTAATTAAAAATAATCTTCTAAGTCACTGAAACTGATTGTTTTAGCACCAGCCAGGGACGGCTGAATTATTAATTGAGCCATTTTAAAACCAGTGTCTCCAAAGCACATAGGCTCTCACCACGGCTTGACCTGCAGGGCTCACCCAACAGCGGGACAGCCACTCGGACCCCATGGCACCGGACAGAACACGGTCTCCAGCCAGCTTTCCTGGCCTTACCAGGACTGGGCTTCCCAACAGCCCCTCCCACACAAAGTCCAAGATTCCCTGTGACCTTTCCCATCTCAAGAACTAGGAGTTCCCATGACACATGGCTGGCCCACCTGCTCCAGCAGAGCACTAGCTGGAGGCCGATGCTCACTGTTCCAGGCAGCTCCCTCACCTGCCTTTCTCTCTGTGCTCATCTCCTGATTCAAAATCCTGGAGCTGGCAAGGCTGCTTCCAGAGCTGCATAGAACAATTCCTGTGTCTGGTAAGGTGGGCCCGAGGTGAGGCGGACCCGAGGTGAGGTGGGCCTGAGGTGAGGTGGGCCCGAGGTAGCAAGAGAGCCTAGGAGAGAGTGCGGCCCACAGAAACTCACCAAGGTCAACTCACTAAGGCCAGAAGGCCAAACTTCCCAGCCTCATGGCCTTGTGAAGCCTCAGTTTTAGAAATAGTGAGTTCAAGGAGTTGGCCCCTGAAGAGCATATGATTTCATCACAGTAAAACACAGGCATGGCCAGGAATTCCTCAGAGGACACCCAGACTGTGTTGGCTTGTGACCTCACAAACTTCTAAGCCAAAGGAACGCAGGAGGGAGAGAGGGAAGGAAAGCAACCTTCCTTTAAATTTCCTGCTAAATCCTGGGTGTCCCCATTTCCCGTAACTTCCATAACTCCTCTCCGCCATGCGCCACCACTTCTGACTCTCTCTTCCAAACCTGGCCAGGAAATAAGGCTTCTTCACAGAGTGCCCCTCCCCTAAGGACGCGAGTCCTGGTCCAGAGAGGGGCAGACAGAAGGGGGTGGGGGAAGCTAAAAATGGATCTTCCCTGTGAGAGAATGTAGTTCTTACATGTGAAAATAACCAGAGGCACACAAATGAAAGGCTCGGGCTCCGAAGAAGAGTCTGCGGTGCTGCGTGGAGAACCACTGTCGCTTGGGTCCTCAGTGGGAACCAGGCAGCAACCATCTCCTCGGCACACAGCCTGAAGCCGCAGTTAGAGGCCCACGTGGTCCCCAGGGAGACGCCTCTCACTAGCCGTATTGAAAGCAGTGTGTCGAGGCTCATCGTTTTTCATCTCAGACGCCAGGGCTGAGGCCCAAGATGTTTATTGTAATTTTGCTGACACTGCCAACAAAAAGCTTTACTCATGAAGGAGAAATGAAATGTTAAGGCTGTGTAGATGATAGGGCAAGATGAGCCGTGGAGGCTGGGAAGAATGCAGAGGGCAAGTGTCATTTCTTTTAGGAAAGAAAAAGAGGGGTGAGCTGTAAACATCGCTTCATTTTCAGTCTGGCAATTCTTCCAGTAATGTGTTTTGTCAGGCAAGTCCTCAACAGAGATTAACATGAAACGCTGGTGAGTGCCACCTCTGGCCGCTAGAGTCTGGGAACAATGAGGAGTGTTTTGATGAATGTCAGCTAATGACACTCACACTCTTTAATTCAGCCCTGGCAGCCAGGACTGAGGGCTGGGGGAGGGGTGCTCCAGGATTCCTAATAACCCAGATTGAAAGTGGATCAGAGACAAAAATCAGGCTGCCAAGACGGGTGACCCTTCCCGGGTAATCAGGCCCAAGGCAGAAAACACAGTTTCCTGTCCCTCTGGAGGCTCCAGGCTCCCGAGGCTCCTCTCAGAGGAAGGGGAAGAGAAAGGGTGCACCAGGACCTCAGCAGCCATTCCTCAACCCCACCTTCCATCCAGAGCAAGCCAGAGGTGCACGCCTCCACCTGCCCTGCCCCTCATACCACACACCTTGGTGATTCCTGAGGAGAATTTCCAGACCTGGTGATCCTGAGCAACCCAATAACATGGAAGCCGCAGCAGTGCCTGTCAGGCCAAGATCTCAATCTCTCCCTCCCAGTGAGCAGCAGGAAGGTGGGCCGCACTTCAGCCTCCCCAGAAGCACGGAGCTTGGGATTCTTCTCCCACTGTTGGGAAGAGTGCTCACTGGAAGTGGTTGACTAATTTTCTGGCTGTGCCGCTGCCAGGTAAAACCTGGGTCCCTAATCCTCGTGGGTGGAGCCTGGCAGGCTGGCCACCCTGGTGTCCTGCTCACCCAGGGGGAAACTGAGGCAGGCTGCAAGGTGAGGATGGGGGGATACCGAGCCAGGAAGCAAGTTCGGGCATCAGTCTTAGCAAAACCCCGGTGCTCTCTGTACAGCGTGTTTTTCAGGTAGATTTTGACTATCAGACAGGCGTTGATGGCACACACTGAATCCCAGTGTGGGTGCAGGGGAGTGGAGGTGACAGGGGCAGGAGTAGCTTGAGGCCAGCCTGGGAGGTCGGGTGCAGCAGACAGACCTACGTCAAGTTCCCAGGAGCCACAGGGAAAAGCTGGGCATGGCGGCTCTCTCTTGTGATTCCAGCACTGAGGAGGCAAAAACAGAGCCCCATCTGCTGACACACTGGAGGGCCTCAGTGAGCAAGGCCTGGTCCTGAGGAGACAGTCTCAAAAACGAGGAGAGTTCCTGAGGACCAGAAAGCCTTCTTACCTCCGCAGGCATGCGTGTGTGCACACACAGACTCATGCACACACACGGGCATGTGAACACACACATGCACCCAGACACACACACACACACAAACATGGGCATAGAACACACGCATGTACATACACGTGCACACAAAGTTTGCAACTATAATTTAGGATAACTATAACTGATTCTCCTCATTGCAAAAAAATGGAAATGAAAAAAGTTAACTGCCAACCGAGAAAGAAGTGCCTCCTGCACTTGCACACCAACACTGGCCTTTAAAGTATTTAGTCCTGCACACTCAGGTCAGTAATTCTCAAATCCCGAGGTGGTTTCCTATTGCCGAGTCCACGGCAGAAGGCTGCCTTGCACATTTCGAACAAGTGTTAGGGAGGGGAGGGCCGCCAGGCAAGGACAAGGAGAGGAGTTGTCCTCCGCCCTCCTTGCAGCACTGTGTAGCCCAGAAACCCTTCCCCCCCCCCCCCCGCTGTGGTCAGGGGTGCAGTCACTGCTGCTGCCTCACCTCCTGGAGACTGCCAGGCCACTGTCCTGTCACCGGAAGCAAGTTTGGGAGCAGAAGGTTTATTGGGTTTGCATTTCCATATTTCTGTTCATCATAAAGGAAGTCTGGACAGGAACTCAAATGGGAGGGGAACCTGGGGGCAGGAGCCGAGGCAAATGCCAGGGAGGGTGCTGCTCACTGACTCCCGGCTCGCTCAGCTGCTCTCTTACAGACGCAGGGTACCATCCCAGGGGTGGCTCCGCCCACAGTGGGCTGAGCCCTCCATCAGTCAGTAATTAAAATGCCTTACAGCTGGATCTCATGGAGGGTTCTCACTCAAGGCTCCCTCCTCGCAGATAACTGAAGCTTACGTCAAGCTGGCACACCCCTAGGCGCACGCTCGGTGGCTGCAGGGCTTGGTGGAATGAGGTGGCGGCCCCGATCTAGGTTACTAGATGTTCACTTTTTAGGCTGGGCCTCTGTGTCCGGAGCAGGAAGGTGCTGTGGGAGTGAACGCTGTCTCCTCAGCCCCAGCCCAGGAAAACTAATTCAGAGAAGCAGCTGGGTTGCGCCAGAGAGCACTAGGGAATACCTCGGACGCTGGACCTGCTCAGAGCATGCTGGCAGGCTACCTCTGGCTCCTGGCCTGTCTAAAGAACTGAGCCTGTCTCTGGCCCCTTTCTCCCCAGTCCCTGCAAGAGTTACAAGGACTCTTTAGTTTCGCTATCAAGATTACAGCTCTGGCAAGACACCAAAAGAGAAGCAAAGATTTGTGTCAGGGAATTTCAGTTTTTGAGAACTGGTAGCACTGGCGGAAATGTCAGGGGTCCTGGGACGGAGGAGGATTTGGGTCTGAGAGCCTTGCATCAGCCCAGGTCTTGGCCCTGGAGAGAAGAGGCGTCTGTCCCCATGGGGCAGGGGCAGTTGTGAGGCTGAAGTGGCAGTTCGGGCTTCTCAGTGTAATGTGTACAGACTGGCCTGAAAATCCAGGTGGTGTGGTGGATTTGTCGTAAAGGCCCTACATGTACCTCCTCAGCCCATCTCCACAGCCAGCCTGGAGGACAGCCTCTCACTGAGATCCCGGGGAATGTGACTGGGCAAAGCAACAAACCCAAAGAACAGTGCGTGTCAGCTGGGCCCTGTTCTGCCTCTCAGGGCTCTCTGGCTTCAACAGGAATAACAGGTCCCAGTGAGGCAGAGCCCAGAGGCGAGCTCTGGGTGTGAGGTGCTTGTGGTGGTTAATGGGCTCCAAAATGTTGACTGCCTTGGTTGTGTGGCACTGCCCACTGCTTGACTCTGAGAAGCTCCATCTCTGCCTCCGCAGACTTGAGGCCATCTTCCTGCTGCTGCTTCCCCAGCCCTGGGATTTGCAGGGGTCCCCACCACGCCTGGCTGTCTTCCTAAACTTTGATACGGGGGAACAAAATTTCCAGGAACACCATGGATCCTGTGAGATAATGGACCCTGTGCCCAGAGGCATTCCTTAAGAGTGGCTGTTGGCGGTGCACCACCCCTCAGGGCTCGCCTGGCAGAGCTGTCTTACAAACTCCTCACTGTATTGTTCGGGCTCATTTCTGTGGTGACAAGGACGTCTGTATGAGATCTCAGCCTCGATGACTATGGTAAATGAAAGTGGCTATAAATCTTTATCTCATTTCCCCTGCAGCTAAGGAGGAAGACTCAGGTAATTAGAGTCTGTCTTGATGGCCTTTCCGTCCACCCCAGGTACTCAGATCTCTGTGGTGGCCCCCGAGGGCTCCTGCGGTACCGCCTGTCCACCTAAGCCCCTGCCACCTTAATCTTGCTGGAGTTGTGAGGGAGCCGCTTTGCTGTCCTTGGCTGGTGTGAGTCCACTGGAGCAGGAAGGAGCAGTGCCAGGCGTGAAGCCGAGGCTGGGTTGGGCTCTGAGGGAATGTTGAGCATGTTTGCAGTACGGACTGCCCCCTTCTAGCTTGTGGTTTTCATAGACCGATAGGCTGCCTCCTGGAAAGCCTGCTTCAAGCTCTTCTGCCTCAGTGTCTCTGTCTGCAAAACGGAGACAGCACCAAGACCAGGGTCCCTAGGTCTTCAGGTGAGGAGACTCTGTTGCAAGCGTTTTTGTTTTCTTGGGGTTTTGTTTTTGTTTTTGTTTTTTCTCCCCAGTTTTTCTTGGCGCTGTCTCCCAGCATCCAGGAGGGAAAGGACAAAGGAATGCCATCGGTTAGGCTGTGCATTTGTGCCTTTTCTACACCATTTTTCTTTTCTTTCTTGTAGTGTGTGAAGGTGCTGAATGGGGCAGGACCTTGGAAAAATCATGGTCAAGACCATCAGAAAGAACCCCAGCCCTGCAGCAGGAACTCCACTGCTCTCTCGGCCTATGCTTGAAAAGCCTATGAATGCCTGTTACTGAAAGCACTGAGTCAAACAGGAACTGAGAGGTATTCAGTCACAGAGACACTCAGTCACAGAGGTGCTCAGTCATCACACAGGTGCTCAATCATCACAGAGGTGCTCAGTCATCACACAGGTGCCAGTCACAGAGGTACTCAGTCACAGAGGCACTCAGTCACAGAGGCACTCAGTCACAGAGACACTCAGTCACAGAGTGCTCAGTCATCACAGAGGTGCTCAGTCATCACAGAGGTGCCAGTCACAGAGGCACTCAGTCACAGAGGTACTCAGTCACAGAGACACTCAGTCACAGAGGTACTCAGTCATCACACAGGTGCTCAGTCATCACAGAGGTGCTCAGTTATCACACAGGTGCCAGTCACAGAGGTACTCAGTCACAGAGGTGCTCAGTCATCACAGAGGTGCTCAGTCATCACAGAGGTACTCAGCCTCAGAGGTGCCAGTCACAGAGGTGCTCAGTCATCACAGAGGTGCTCAGTCATCACAGAGGTACTCAGCCTCAGAGGTGCCAGTCACAGAGGTGCTCAGTCATCACAGAGGTGCTCAGTCATCACAGAGGTACTCAGCCTCAGAGGTGCTCAGTCACAGAGGGGACTGTGGCGGTGTTAGCTGTGGCCTCTGTCAACGGGGCCACACGGGGGGGGTGGAGCCCTGCATGGAGGGCCGTGGCAGGGCCCCCATCCTCGCGCCCTCAGCTTTGCAGAGACCACTCAGGCCAGCAGGTCAGGAGCCCCTCCCTGGGCCACAGAACCCACCTGTGCTCCCAAGTCTCTTTGGCTGAGCTGGAGAGTGACAGCGTGAATGACTAACTTGTGGAAACTTCCTGCAGAGTGAAGAACGAAGCTGCTTTGGGGGCAGCAGATAGGCCTGCAGCACCCACGGGTCAGCAGGTTCCCTCCGGACCGGCTGGTGAGGTCTGAACAGAGTTTGACTTTGAGACTCAAAGGTGTTCCAGGCCCAGTTTAGCAGTGGGGAAACCGAGGCAGAGATTGAGCGTTGCAGCACAGGATGTGGCATTTCCAGGTAAGGCGTCGTCTCTGGGCAATGGCGATGTGTCACTATGTCCTTGCTACCCTCTGTGACAAAAAGGCTTTACTGTGAGCAAAGTCTGTAGGATTTTCACCTAAGCACTCCTTTTTAATGATGTCAATAATTACACAGAGATTTGTATTTAATAGGGTTATCAGGGAAGCCTTGTTGCTCCCTCAGCTCAGCTAATGTTCCTCGTCTTCCTATTCCTCCATTGCTACTCAGACCTGGAGCACCTCCTTGTGCAGAAAGCTGCCTTCTGCTACATTCAGAAGCGCTTGTGTACATTTGTGTGCATGGGTGTGTGTGTGCATGTGTGTGCATGTGTGTGCGTGTGTGCGCGTGCGCGTGCGCGTGTGCGTGCGTGCGTGCGTGCGTGCGTGCGTGCGTGCGTGCGTGTGTGTGTGTGTGTGTGTGTTGGAGACCAGAGAAATATCTGGTGTCACTCCTCAAGAGTCACCCATCTTGTTTTTGGAAACAGGGTGTATCACTGAGCCTGGAAGTCGAAAAAGCCCCGGAAACTAATTCTCCCGTCTTCTGCCATCGACATTTGTAACACAGCTGAGTGCCACCCTGGAGGCCTGACTGAAGTTCAAGGACTTGAACTTGAGTCCTTGTGGCCTTGCACCACTTCCCCAGCCCCTTACACACGGCTGGAGTGTGACGGGCAGCCAGGGCTGCGCTGCGGCAACCTCGGCAGTGCCAGCCTCCGTGGACCCTCAGCTGCCGCTGCAGTAATGTCCCGGGGAAGGGCAATCGGGTGCCTACGGTCAGTGGCGCCGTGCCAGGGCGGTGGCCAGGCCGCCTGGAGCAACTGGCACTTGTTTCTTGGCCTTTGCTTTCGTGTGTGCTGGTCACATTTCTGTTAGTGGCTGAGTGGCATGCCGGCGGTTCTGAAGGCGGTGCAAGCAGCACTGCAGGGGTGAGCCTGCATTCCCTTGTCTTCCCAGCTCAGGGCCGCAAGTGTGAGAGGTGGGGACTTGCTCAGCCACCCTCAGAGCCCAGCCCTGGGCACTGCTGGGCCAGCAGTCACTTCTACCCGGAACTGGATTCTATCTGACCAGGGATCATCTGTGCTATGAAAATGGAATCGCCAAGAGCCCCCAGGAAGGGACAACAGCTCATCTGCTCCGGGCTGGAGCCTTCCGGGAGATGTAGGATTTCCCAGGGGGGTTCTGCTGGGACAGGCAGGAGCCTGTGGGTGGTCAGCGGGAGATGTAGGATTTCCCCAGGGGTTCTGCGGGAGCCTGTGGTGGTGGTCAGTGTGGCTGAGAGGAGCAGCTTGCTGTGAACTGTTTGCGCTTGTGGAGGGTGCCAGTCTGCCTCATGTTGACGTGTCTCCCTGGGCTGGTGGAGGGATGTGGATTTCTAGGGACATAATACAGACAGCAGCTCTCTTTCCCCGGGGGAAGGTCAAGGTGGCCTTCAGCAGAGCCCTTCCGGGGAGCCTCTGAGAGAGATGGCGGTGTCTGCTAACATGACTGGGGAGGCATGGAGCCCACGCCCTGTAGGGAGAAAGCCCTCCATCCCACAGCTCCTCAGGGTTCATCCATTCCTGCAGGGCTTTCACTTCCTGTTGCCATCCAGGACAGTGTTGGGAGAGAGGGCAGGGCATGGGGGGTGGTGGAGCAGATTCAGATTCAGAGAAGCAGAATTTCAACAGCAAAGTAAAAGGAAGGCAGGGCACCTTCAAACTGCCATGCTTCGATTATTTGAGTAGAGAACACTGAGTGCTCTATCCCTCACTCAGCCCCTAGGATCCCAAAGACATGGACCATAGCCAACATTGATTTGGCTAAAAAGAGAAAGACACACACACACACACACACACAAACACGACACCGAATCTGAGGTGTGGAAAAGAAGGCACCATCAGTTCAAACTTCGGTAGCGTGCATGCAAAAATCACATGACCATGTGACCAGCCGTCTCCTCAAGTCCTGCCTGCTGTTCTGCTCTTCTCCTCCTTCCCCGCCAAAGCTGTGCCCAGATCCCTGGGTCCGTCACAAAGGGTGATGCCTCCCACCTCCCACCATGAATTATGAGCTGGGCCGTGTGTCTGGCCTGGAGCGTGGTTGGTCTTTGTGGAGGAAATGTGCAGAGATGCTATGAGCCAATGTCCTCTCTTACCCGGTGAACGGACGTCAGCGATGTCTGCAGTCGGCTAGGTGGACAAGGACTGCTCCAGACCACGATGGAGAAACTCTTCTCAACACAGATTCACAGCAAGGGGAAGCAAAGGCAGGCATCAGTGGGCCTCCCCTGGGCCACCGAGGCCAGACACTCAGAACTGCTAATTTTGCAGATCGGCCTGATTCCATCATGTTTTAATTAGCATGGTATTGCAGATTGATTCTACTCAACAGATTGGCAAGTGAAAACTGGGTTAAGGTGTGTGTGTGTGCGTGTGTTCGTGTTCTAATCATTATGGTATGCTAAGTGCTGGCATTGTCTAATTTTAACCCCCGCCCCCCGTAAGATTCTTTTTTTACATATACCCTCATCCTACCTTCCCAAAAAGCCCAAATACAATATTCATCAAAAGAGCCTGGGGACGTGGCCCAGATGTAAAGGCCTTCCTGGAAAGGACTTTGACCCACGGAGCCCTGGGCTCCACCCTAGCACTGCACAAACGTAGCATTCTGATGGACACTATAATCCTGGGGTTGGAGGCAGAAGGACCAGGCATTTAAGACCATCCTCAGCCACATAAAAAGTTGGAGGCTAACCTAGACTACATGAGACCCTGTCTTAAAAATATACAGTAAAAAGAAAAGGAACATGAGGTTGGAGTTTTTGCAGGAGACGTAGCTGCAGCTTGGAATAGGTAAATGCTAGGTGAATTGGCAATTTGGAAAGTCCAGCCACGCCCCATAGAAACCATGACATCATACCAAAGATACTATAGAGCCACAGCTCTGCAGCATCTGGAGCGGAGCTGATTACCATGCCCATGCCCCTGTTTCCGTGGGCGGGAAACTAGTAAAAGTCTCGTGCCTCACTCTAGTCAAAATGAAAAATATTAGTTGGGGGCCAAGATGGCAGCTCAGCAGTTTAAGGCACTTTCTCCAGAACCCATATGGTGGGCTGAGAAAACCAACTCCCACAGGCCCGCCTCTAGCCTCCACACAAAGTATGCACAGCTCCCTCCTCACTTTGCACACAGATGGATAGATAGATAGGTAGGTAGATAGATGATAAGTAGATAAATATAGATAGATAGATAGATAGATAGATAGATAGATAGATAGATAGATAGATAGATAGATAGAAGATAGATAATGGATGGATGAGTGGGTGGGTGGGTGGATGGATGGATAGATAGATGACAAATAGAGAGAGAGAGATGGTTTTGTGTGGTGGTTAAGAAAGGATAATGAATGTGGTGTAGAGTCTGATAACAAGGACAGAGTGTCAGTCTAGCATCACTTCAGGATGCAGGAGAGGAAGGAGGAAGGTGTGGTGTATCTGGGTTGCTGAAGGCAGCACACTGTACCTCCTTGTAGCAAAATGATTCTGTCTTTATGGCAAAGTAGAAAATCCTGTCCTGACATGTCTGACACCAGATAGGTTCAATGTTCTGCCCTCAAGGTCATCAGAAAGATGGTGAACACCCATCCCTGGTACATGATCAGCTACGCCACACTTGGCAATTTCAAACCTCTTCCCAGATGCCATAATTTAAAAGCCCAGCCCACATGGTTGACTCACAAGCTGTGTGAAGCTGTTCAGATGAAAGCCAACCTGCCCACAGAGGCCACGCCACCCCCTGAGAGGCAGAAGCCAGGGCCTCACCTCGGGGATTTCCGCATCATCCCACATAGTGGCATCTCCATGGTGGAAAGACTGGAAGTCAGGGGGATAAGGATTAGAAAACAAAGCCCTGGAACCTTGCAGGGGAGTCCGTGGCCACAAAACTGCCATAGCCATTACTTGGGCATTTCTGTGTTTTAGAAGTGTGCCAAGTACTTCAGCTATACCTCTTGCTTTGAGGCTGTCATTTTTGGGTCGTTTTATTTTATACTTCAGTGTGTTTTTTTGCGGTGCCTCCTCGGACCCACCCAAGTCTGCCAGGGTAATGCAGAAGAGCACGCCACAGTAAGAATGAGGTCGGCGGGTCTCCTCCTTGCTGTGTTCCCCTCTGAAGAGTGAGTGGCGCTTCACCGCCTACTCGGTGTCTGTAGGATCAGTTTCCAGATCCATGCCAATGTGAGCGAACCCTCACCTGATGTTTTCTGGGCTTGCCAGCAGACATGGCTGACACATCTCCGAAACCAAATCCCCGGAGCTGGCATTAGCAGGGGGTCTGTGGTGTGGCCACGTGAAGGCTGGAGAGGGAAACGGCATGCCCCACGTCAGGCGGAAGGCAGCCTCTGGGATGTGTTGTAGTGTTTCTTTCTTTGTGACATGGTCTCATGAAGCCCAGGCTGGCCTCGGACCAGTGCCTCCTGGCATTATAAGCATGCAGGGCCACAGCCAGCTCAGGAGTTACTGGGGACGGGACCCGGAGCTTCCCGAATGCTGGGAAAGCACACTACCCGCTGAGCTACACCCTAGACCCTGCCCTGGGGAAAAGCCCAGTTTAAAATCCAAGGTCCTAGCAGTACTGGCCACAGGCTAGAGGACAGCATACTGAGGGAACCGCCGTGTTGCTACCTGCCTGGTGACAGTGGAAGCCATCTTTTCACTGCCCTGCTTACAGTTAACAAGCTGAAAAGGCCCTAGGATAGCCAGGCTTCCCATCCTCAGTTTAACTGGTGGCTGTGGGGGCTGCGAGAAAAAGTTTGGAGATCACCAAGAGCATTGACGTCCCTGTCCACAAAACAGTTAGCCTTGGCAGATGTCCATTTAATGAAAACCATATTAATTAAAAACAAAAGAAAAAGACAAGGCAGGGCAGGCAGCAGCACAGAAGAAAGATTGGAACAAAAATCTCATGTACCCTTCTTCCGCCATCGCCTTGACCAGACAGGGCCACAAAGCCAGCGAGACAGGATTAGCACAATTGCTTTGTCACACCCCAAGCACAGCGTGATGCAAACTTCACAACAGGCATTTGGCAGGATTAACCTGCCAAGGATAAGATGTGGCAGACGGGGCCTGAATTAATGGACTGCTGTAGCCAAGGTGGAGAAATCTATTTGCCTGTGATGCTGACTGTCTAACAAACTCCAGGCTGGGCTCCCGAGGCCCAGTAGCCTCTTTGAAGCAGGACTTCATTCTTACACTCCCTGTGTAGGCGGCACCTGCCAGCATGCGCGAGCGAGGGCTGCCTACCTTCAGTTTATTCTTGCTGCCCTCTCCTAGCCACTGCCATGGCTCAGTGCCCTTTGCTGCCTCCAGACTCAGGGGCAGAGAGGCTCCACTTACACGAAAAAGCAAGGAAGAAAGGCAGGTCAACACACGTGGAAAATGCCTACCTGGGGCTGGAGAGAAAGCTCAGAACTAGGAGCCCTGGCTGCTCTTCCAGAGGACCCAGATTCCAGTCCCAGCACCCACATAGCAGCTCACAGTCATGAGCTAACTCCCATTCTGGGGGACCTGAGGCTCTCTTTGGGCTCCACAGGCACTGTGCATACATAGCACATAGACACACACGCAGGCAAAACACATTAAATAAAGCACATAAAATTTAAAAAGAAAGTGCCTGCTTGCCCCAGGCTGGTGGCCTGACTTATGCTTTCTGACTCCTTGACAGCCTGTGTGGGACTAGGATGAAGGAGCAAGACTGCCAGGATGTGCCATTCCCGGAGGTACCAAGCCACTAGACCTGGATCCTGTGTGCATGGATGCCCAGGCCACGTGGCGTGTGAACGGTGTGTGTCAGGTGAGTGACAGGCACTGAATGTCCAGGTTCCTATGCCCCAAGGGTAGACGTGAGCTACCGAGCTGGAACAGGTCTGAGGCCAAAAGCCCCAGCCCCGGCATCACGACCCTTCACAGGTCGTTTACACAGCGCCTGCCTTCCCCTGCATTTGGAAGTGTGCTTTTCTCCTGCATTCTGTTTTGTTGTAGCTAGCCATAGTGAAACGGGACTTTTTCTGCCAGCCGGCTCGTGTGTGTGTGTGTGTGTGTGTGTGTGTGTGTGTGTGTGTGTGTGTAGGCCTGGGCTGACATAGGAAGTCTTCCTAAATTGCTCTCCACATCTTTCCTTGAGGCAGACCCTCTCAATTCTCTCAGTTAGATCCAGAGCTCACCAACATCAACTAGTCCAGCCAGCCAGCTTGCTCTGAGCATGGGACCCTGCAGCTGCCTTCAGGATGCTGAAACTGCAGCAGGCAGGAGCCGCGAGGCCGAGGAGCTGCTTACTTAAAGCACGGAAGGACATCTGGAGACAGGAATTAACCTCTAATGCTGCTTCCGTGTCACTTAGTAACCTCATACAAGTAATAAAATCCAGGCAGGCACCGAAAGGGAAAACTTCCAGGACACCTGCTGCCTGAGAGGCCACGTGCTATGTGGCTCACTGGAGTGTGAGTGTGGGTGTGAGTGTGTAGTGTGTGTGAGTGTGGGTGTGAGTGTGTAGTGTGTGTGTGTGTGTGTGAGAGAGTGTGGGTGTGAGTGTGGGTGTTTGTGAGAGTGAGTGTGAGTGTGTATATGTGTGTGTGTGTTTGTGAGAGTGTGTGTGTGTTTGTGAGAGTGTGTGTATATGTGTGTGTGAGTGTGTTTGTGTGTGTGTGAGTGTGTATATGTGTTTGTGTGAGTGTGTGAGTGTGTGTGTGTGTAGATCAGAAGTCAACCCTGAGTGCTGGTTCTCAGGACACTCTTCTCTTTGGTTGTTAGGGAAGGGTCTCTGATTGGCCTGGGACTGTCGCATGGGGTGTAACAGCGCAGGTGTCTTGCCCTCCCAGTGCTGCCCTCACGAACATCCGCTGTGTCTGCTTTATGTAGGCTCCGGGACTCTCCCTCAGATCCGCACAGCAATCACTTCATCGGCAGACAAGGCCCCAACCCGTGAGGGCCACTTGATAACTATCTCAGGTTACTCTTGGCATGTGTGGATGGCTCCTGAGGAATAGCACAAAGATTGACTGTGCACACAAGCAAACACACACAGGCACATGCGGGCACACAAAGGGAAAGTCTCTGCTCTAGGAGGGGAGAACAAGGAAGAGCTGCTAGCATCCTGGTCCTACGTCGCTCCTCACTGTCATCCTGTTTCTTCCCCCAGCAGCTGCCCCTGCAGAGGCACCTCGGATCATCAACTGTCCGCTGTCCCCCGGACCTCCCAGCGGCGGCTGCAGAGGCAGCCTCTCCTCCTTCGACCGCTTCAGAGACCTCTGATATGGTGTGGTGGGACAGCTGGTGTTGTGAATCAGGCCGTTGCCAATCAGAGAACGGCTACTTCACAACACCAGGGTCACACTGCACTGCAGGCAGCGAGCGGCGAGCAGTGGGCAGCAAGCAGCGACCAGCGGACAGCGGGCAGCGAGCAACGGGCCTTGGGCAGCGACCAGCGGGCAGTGGGCAGCGGACAGCGGGCAGCGAGCAGCGACCAGTAGACATCGGGCAGTGGACATCGGGCAGTGGGCAGCAGGCAGCGAGCAGCAGGCAGCGAGCAGCAGGCAGTGGGCAGCAGGCAGTGGGCATTGGGCAGTGAGCATTGGTCAGTGAGCAGTGGGCAGCAAGCAGTGGGCAGCAGTGGGCAGCAGTGGGCAGTGGGCAGAAGGCCACGAGCAGCGAGCAGCGGGCAGCCAGCATCCAGACACCTGAGTGCCAGGACACCAGCGTGGGCTCCACCCATGAGCAGCCTCCCCACCCCAGGTCGTTGCAGGACTCCCTCAGCAGCTGCAGACCATGGTGGTGGCTCCCAGCCCCCATGCTGCAGCTGCCCTCCACAGCAGCACAGATAGCCCGGTTTCAGAAGAGAACACCAACTCCAGCCAGCATTTGCCCCCTAGAAGGCGGCAGCACAAAACAGTGCTCCCCCAGTGAGGGAAGAAGCTGTTCTCGGGCCCCTGGAAAGGCTGAGCGCCCTCAACTGAATGTCTTCTCAGAGGGTCTGGGACGCCGGGAGACTACCAGGCCTGCCTTTCCCTTTTGCCTCGTTTCCTTTTATTTTTCTGTTACTCCTTTTTAAAAATTGTGTGAATGTGTGTGTGTGTGTGTGTGTGTGTGTGTGTGTGTGTGTACACAACAGGCATATCTTCCTCAGTTGCTCTCTTTTTAAAATTTCTTATCTTTTATTAAGGAGTCTAGAAGATGACGTCAGATTTCCTGAAACCAGAGCTATAGTGGCTTCTGAGCAGCTATGTGAGTTCTGGGAACTGAACCTCTAAGAGCAGCAGTGTTCTTAAACCTTGGAACCATCTCCTCAGCCCTGTAACTATTTATTTATTTATTGATTGATTGATTGATTGATTGATTGTGTGCACGTGAGTATGCACGTGTTGGTACTGTAACGTGTGCAGAGCAGTGGTTGACCCCTTTGGGGGTGAATAACCACAGGGGTTATTCACAGGGGTTACCTAAGACCATCAGAAAACACAGAAATCTGTTACAATTCTTGGCAGTAGCAAAATTACAGCTATGAGATAGCAATGAAAATAAGTTTATGGTTGGGGAGTCACCAGACCACGAGGAACTGTGTTAAAGGGTCGAAGCATTAGGAAGGTTGAGAACTACCGATGTAGAGATCAGAGAGCAACTGTCAGCAGCTGGCTCTTCCTGTCCACCTGTGAGCCCCAGGCTGGCAACAGCTGGCTCTTCCTGTCCACCTGTGAGCCCCAGGCTGGCAACAGCTGGCTCTTCCTGTCCACCTGTGACCCCCCCAGGCTGGCAACAGCTGGCTCTTCCTGTCCACCTGTGACCCCCCCAGGCTGGCAACAGCTGGCTTTTCCTGTCCACCTGTGACCCCCCAGGCTGGCAACAGCTGGCTCTTCCTGTCCACCTGTGAGCCCGAGGCTGGCAAAAGCTGGCTTTCCCTGTCCACCTGTGAGCCCCAGGCTGGCAACAGCTGGCTCTTCCTGTCCACCTGTGACCCCCCCCCCCAGGCTGGCAACAGCTGGCTCTTCCTGTCCACCTGTGAGCCCCCCCCCCAGGCTGGCAACAGCTGGCTTTTCCTGTCCACCTGTGAGCCCCAGGCTGGCAACAGCTGGCTTTCCCTGTCCACCTGTGAGCCCCAGGCTTGGCAGCAATAACCTGCTGAGCCATCTCCCCAACCCTCCTCTTTGTTTTCTTCAGAGCCTGACTGAGCCTGGAGCTCACAAATTCAGTAGACTTGCTAGTCAGGAGCCCGAGGATCCCCTTGACTCTGCCTCCCCAGCAATGTCCTTGCTGGGTGTTTTGCCATCCCAGCTGTTGTGGGGGTGCCAAGAGTCTAATTCTGGTCCCCACACCAGCAAGCTCTTTCCTGAGCCGCCTGCCCAGCCCTCTGTGCAAACACCATCAGTAGTCTCTGACTTGGGCAGTAGAGGGAGGAGAGCCTGGATGGCCATAGAGGGCAGCTCCACCGTGACTCTCAAAGGGCCTCCCCTACAGGGCAGCTTGTGTTTTCATCCCAAATGGTCCCAGATCCCCTAAGCAGCTGACTCCATCCTTTAAGAGAAAGGTTTTCACTGCTCTCCACTGGGCACAATTAAGCATGCCTGTGATGAAAAAGTGACAAGAGCCAAGCGCTAGGTGCCACTGGGGCCTGGAGATGTCACAGGCCCTGTAGGGTCCCACATGCTGTCACATGTATTGGCAAGTGGCTTCCTGGCCCGAATCATAGGCCTTTAGACTTGAAGGCCTAAGGTCTCCTGAACCTGAATGGTTTTGTGCCTGACAAATATTACTTGTGGCACTAATTTTTCAGGGCCCAGGCAGACTCTCAAGTGCTGTACAGCATCCTTTCTGACACACTAAGGAAAGATAAAAGCCTCCCTCTCTGCCTTTGTGTAGGATAAAGAGCCAAGCTGAACCCCTGCCACCAGCTGTCTGTACAGGGCATGTGCTGGAGTCCCTTAGGAGGCAGAAGTGGACAAGACCAAGCCCTACATAAACACTGCCCATGAGGGTCACCCAGACAGATCCTGGGCTGCCCACAGCCACTTGGGCCTCTGTTGTCTTAGAGTCACAAGAAGAGCCTCTTGCGTCCTACAATCTCCTGTCCGTCGCCCCAGTCCTAAGCCCCTAAGGGCAGATGCAGCATCTTACTAAACTGTGTTTGCCCTCAGAGTAAAGGTGCACCGACACTCAGCGCGATCGCCCCAGCATCTTCTTAGAGCACAAACCATCAACCTGACCTCCCTGAGCACACATCTGCTCCTGACTCAGCTTCAGTGGGGGCATGGAACGCTTGGCCCCTGCTGTGTCAGACTCCCCAGCTCGGACAGTGAGTCAGCGGTAGCTGTGCTCACAGTCTGTGCCTATGGCCCTGCATCCTCTCCAGCACCCAGTCCTGCCCCATGTTTTCTGCACGCTCATAACCGTCTTCTCAAGATGCATGCCCAGGCCATGCAATTCCTCCACAGGGCTGAGCTACATGCCTCACCCTCCCTCTAGGACTGGTGATGGGTACAGGGCCTTACTCTCTCTCTCCCAATTCTCCTGTCCTATCCATCTCCTCTCTTTCAGAATCCCTCCTGCCCTCTCCCATGCCCAGGCCTTCATTAGAATACCCCCTCTGATGCCTGATTGATGGCTTCATATATATTTCAGAGAGCTATAATTTCCTGGTTGAGAGACAGCCCACCAACGTGGCAACGCACACTTTCTATCCTTTGGAGCCTTCATCATCCCTACTCACGCCATTGCACATTCCATTCCATTCCATGTGTCTTTGCCCAGAGGGCAGGGCTTCTGCTCGCCAACTGTACCAGCTTGGCCCAGCTCACTGGCACTGAGAACTGAGAATGGTAATGCCTGCTAAATGCATGGGCGAGTGTGCCCAAGCCACGAGCAGCTCTTGCTCTCTGTTGAGTCCTTTTGTTTCCTTTTGGCAGTGTTGTATCAACAGTTACTTGTAGAGTGGTCCTCTGCCAGACGCTGCCCTGAGCGCTTTACCTGCTCAGCCTAACAGAGAGCACCAAGGGGATGGCATCCACGCCACTGCTCCCTGGTCACCAGTGCACGTGTCACCATCCCAGTCACCTTGACCAGGGCATGCATGTCACCATTGTTCACCAACCTTGCTGCTCAAACCGAGGCCCCGAGGTCTGTCCCCTGAGCCACTCTGTCCCCTGAGCCACTCTGCTGTGATGCCAAGGTGCTGCTCACTCCCAGGGATCCCGAAAAGCCCTGTTTATTCCACAATCTTTACCCGGCATCTTTCAGTCCGTTCCCCACCAACAACGCACAGTCAGTCCTTTGTAAGCACTTTTAACCTTGTTTGAAGGGCTTCATAGTGGAATATGATTTAAAACCTTGTAAAATATGAAATGGCATCACATCCAGAGAAAATGAGGAAGTCTTCTAAGGCCTAGAAGAATGTCACTTCGAATTTGGCATGGTTCCAGTAAGTTATTCTGAGGTTTATGTGTGGCCTTCAAAGGCCAAGGCTGAGACTCAGCTCTCAGTGCTTGGGGCTGTCTCCTCAGTTCTTAGCCACACGTCTGCCTACAGTGTGGACTTTATTGCGAAGTGCCTTCTGTCTCTCTGAGAACATCAACTGCAGGCCTCTGTTTAGAGGGACGACATTGCACAGCCCTGTTTTCTGTAGCCTCCTCTTTCAGCCCAGGCCACAGGAAGTGGTGCGTTCAGACTGCACCACTTCTGTGAGGCCTTACATTTGTAGCAAGCAGCATTCCAAAAAGCAGATTTTCTAAAGTGGCCCAATGCAGACCACAAAAACCTATGGACACAGTGGGCTTGTCACTCACACACCGCACAAGACAGCGAGTGTCTTGTCCTTTCAAACTTGTAGCATCTCCTGGTCTTGGCCAGTACTTTTGGGAAAAGCCGGATTCAGAAAGGAAGTTCCCTTGCAATAGCAAATACAACGGTGTTTTTAAAATTTGCTGTGGGCCCTGCACCCTCATCAGCACCCTGGGAACACACTGTGCTTGCAGGTGGCCAGCCCGACCCCAGCTGTGCTGAGTGCTGGCAAGCACCTCACGGAGGTCCAAATCACAGTGATGGAAAGAAAAGGAAAAACTGAGATATAATAGTGCACACCTGTAACACCCACAACACCAAACCAAGCCAGCGAGACGCCATTGGAAAGGAGTGAGGAAAGAAAGTGGCTCCAGTGTCAGACAACGTGACGTCCCAGCCCACCGTCCACAGGCGTGAGAGTCAGATGGCTTCATAGCGGGTTTTTTTAAACCCATTTTTCCTATTCTTAGCTGTAAATCTGCAAGTGCCGTGGGCCCTGGAGTCCTGATGCCTCCTGTGTTCTGAACAGGTAAGTCCCTGCCACAGAGAGGCCGCCGCCTGTGCAGGCCTCAGCTCCTCTTCACACGCCACGCATCGAAAGGCTTCACGTTTTCTACTCTGAGCATGCGGCAGCCCCGTTTTAAGAAGATGGTCTTGAGCCTGAGAGGTCCGACCGCCCCCCCGGGGGTCCATGTGGCCGATTCCCACTGCAGTCACGGGCCATCTGCTATTTCCAATGCCTCTCAAGGCCCTGCCTTTGGTTTGACCCTTCTATCATGAGCAAGTATGAAACAAAGAAGCCAGCGTGTGTGGCGTAGAGCACCTGTGTCCACCTATCACAGAAAAACCACCTGTGATCAGTCCGGAAGACCACACGCCAGGTGGTGACCTCAGTTGACCCTGAACTTGGGCCTCTGACCTCGGAATTGTCCCTGTTATCTGGGTGGCAGTTTGCGATGGTAGCCATTACACTCACCTCGAGGATAATCTCGTACATTCCATAGGCGCACCAGGCAAAGACCTCCCCAGGCCTAAGCCACAGCCTCTTCGCAGGCACTGGCCCAGGCAATGACTTCCCCTAAGAAAAATACAGTAATGTAGACCAAGACTCCTGGCCTTTCCCATCACTGCAGCGAGACCAGGAGGAAGCTGTGCCCGTCACAACCCAGGAGATGGCACACCTGATGAGGGAAGAGCACGTGGCCTGAGGACAGAGCTAAGTCCCGGGTCTTAACCACAATTCTGATTTTCAGAAGAAAAATAAAAAATCTGACCTGCTGTTTCCTCTGTCCCTCCAAAAGCAAACAAACAACCCTGAAGGAGGGTCCCGAGTTTGAGATGCTGTTTTAAGGACGTTGGCATGAAAGGACTGGAGCAGCACTCAGTGGGTAAAGGGCTTGCACTCATTAGGACCTGAGTTTGAGCCCCAGGATCCGCACGTTAAAGAAAAAAAAGGAGCAGGAGAGCATTTGCTCGCAACAGTGGCGAGACAGAGGCAGGCCGGCCTCTGGAGCTTGCTAAGCAGCAGCATGAAGGAGATCAGGAAGGTGAAGGAGCCTGCCCTGGGCCACACAGCCTGGCTGTTGGCTTCCAGGAGCTTTTCACCATCCGGGACAAAGACGGCAGCCTCAGCACCCTGGGAGGGCTCGCCATGCGCTGAACATTTGTGCCGCCTCAGAGCACCTCAGGAAGGGAACCACATTCTTCCCTGTGTCCGGGTTCCGAGTGGTAAAAAACGCTTGCTCAGAGCCCGCAGCTGGGAGCAGATGTGCTGTCCTAAAGGGCACTGTGCCCACCTCTGGTCAGCTTCCTGCTACCCACCCCAGGCTGCACACAAGCCACTGATTCCAAAGGCTCCTAACAGTGGGGACCTGGGGCTTGGGGACAGCAAAAGTGAGAAAAAATAAAAACTAAAACAAGCACCAGCCATGCCTTTTTGGAAAGTAGAGGTTGTGTGGCCCTGTGGTCTTGCCTCCTCCCGAGGACCATGAGCCCCCAAGGGCGGGACTCGATGTCTACTTTATCGCTTGCGCAGGCCCAAGAGTGACGCAGGAGGGCTTAGCACATGCTGGTGGTCAGTGCTAGGCTGTGCTGTGGGTGGTCCTGGCTTCCTCCCTCCCTGTGGATGCTGGGGTGCCGAGAGGCCAGCCTGCTGAGTCTGTTCTCCTGGAGACGAAGGCTCCTGTCATGTTTTCTCAGCTCAGCAGAACAGGGAGGTCCCTGGGCCCGGAGCTGCCATCTCACTAATCTGGGCCCTAAAGCCTTTAGCAGAGGCCTCTGGCAGGGACCCTGTGGCTGTCACAGACAAGATTTGTGCTGAACTTATTAAAGACAGGCAACAGCTACTCTGCTACCTTCCATGAGCCCCGAGGCCAGCCGCACTCTGTCACACTCACATGGCACCATGCCCTTCAATAGGATGCACACCTATCATGATGCAGGAGATCCCTCTGGACTCCAGTGTGGGGTTCTTCGCCCCCCTCCCCCCCCCGCTCCTGGCCCTGCACCCAGCATGGAGCAATGGCAGGACTCTGACTCGCCGTCTCATGCTGTGTCCTGCTGGCTTTAACATAAACACAGGACGGCCTGCCTGCGTGGGAAGGCGCCTCAGCAGGAATGCCTGTGTCTCTGTGCAGGTATTGTGCGGGCTGGGACCTAGCGGGAGGGCTCAACACTGTCACATACAGCCAGAGTATAAGCAACAGCCAGCCCAGACATCCCATCTGAACTGTCACCTGGGACAACAGGCAGGAGGCAAAGGTTGATGCAAAACTTTGGGGATGCTGTCAGAAGCTTTGGCCTGGACCTTCTGAGCTACTTCCTCTCTGGAGGGGGGGGAGGGCAGCAGGGAGAAAGGAGAGCTGGGGGCGGGCAGTTCCCACCTTTCATCAAGAGGTGCCATCTTCCTTCCCATGAACTCAGTGGAGTAGGAAGTCTTGGGCAGAGCTCCACCCCTGAGTCCCAGAACTAGGGAGACTGGGGAAAGCTGAGTTGTCGTTGCAGAGAGTAAAAAGCAGCAAGAGAGGGATCCTTGGACGTCCTCGGCACAGCCAGCAGCAGCACCTGATAGGACAGGGGACCACCTAACACCCAGACTGTTTCGTGGCGCTTCCTATTACCCGGGCCACGGATGCACAGCGTCCTTTAAAAATACAGAAAACGTTTGGTTGCATGCAGCTGCTACCCTTTGAGTCTCAGCGGCGGCTTGGAAGCAGGCTAGCTCCGGGTCTAGGGGCCCTCGTCGGGGCTGCATGCGCGAGGTACACAGACACTCACGCAGGCAAACATCACACGTGTGAAATAAAATAAGCAAATATTTAGCTGCCAGGCTGACGTGCCTGGGGGAAAGAGCTAAGATCTCCCTCACCGCTACGCAAGGGTTCCTCCAGGCTCATTCATCTGGCTCTGCATTCGTAACACGGGTAGACACGGGAGGGTGCTCTGAAATTAGACTTTTCTAGTAGTGTGAAAAAAAAACCACTCAGATCATTAAACATCCTTTGAAGAATTGTGCTTTGCAGTTGCACACTCCCTTGAGCAAAGGGCCTCGATTTGTCTGTTCAGTCCCCTGATATTAAGCGTTCTGATGCTAATAAAGATAAAATGGCTGAAGATGACTACGGGCCTCTCCTCGCAGCTAAATCTTGGATCCAGTGGCTCTCTTCTGAGAACGTGGTGAAGAGGAGACTTCAGAGCATAGTTCCGAGAGTGTCTGAAGTATCATCCGAGTGGCTTTTCTTGTGGAGGGCTCCAGAGCACAGAAACAAGTGCCTGCCCCTCCCCTTGCCCCTCTCCCTTCTTCACCAACCTGAGAAGCGGTGACAGACGATGCAGGTCCAACTGTTGACAGTCAGCTGATCGCTCAGCTGAGGTGGAAAGGCATTTTCACAGGCCTGAGGCAACACTAGCTGTGGCTCACGGGCCTCAGAAGCAAAGGTTGGTCCCGGGTTCCCAGCCTTGGAGGCATGGCGGCCACGGGGTAAGGGCGCGGGTCTGAAGGGCCCTGGCGTCTTGGGCAAGCTGGGCATACAGCTTTGGTTCCAGCTCAGCATGGTGTTCTCACTGAGGCTGTGTGATCTTTGGGCTTCTCACCAGATTATTTTCTAGTACCAGAAAGAAGTAGAACCTAACAATTTCTGCTCTCCCCATGGGTCATGCTCTGGGCTGAGTTGTTTGCCCCTCAGAGTATAGGACGGACGAAGCTCCGGGCCCTTGAGCAGGACCTTTAGAGAAGTAATTAACACTAACTTTGTTCCTGAGGATGGGGTCTCAAGCCAATACAGCCAGTACCTCATAAAAAGAGACTCCAGCAGGATTTTGAGGGTCAGCCAGCAGGGATAAAGGCCCTAGAGAAATCAAACCCTCCTACACTCTGCTCTGGACCCCAAACTAAGGGTGCCTAAAAACACCTGCTACTTTAGCTCAGCTAACGGGGTTATTATGAAAGCTCGTAGCATAAGGTGCCCATGGCTGCTAGTTCTCCCAAAAGCTCAGTCACACACACTGAAACGGAAGTCAGGTTCTGTTCCTAAATCTCAGACACGAACGTGGCAGGTGCCCTGCCTGCACCCCATCCGCCTCTGTGTTCCCCAGCATCCTCCCAGCCTTCCTGAGCAGTGCCCAGATCCCTGCCCTCCCGCCCACCGCTGCCTCCCGTCAGGGAGAAGAAGTGGCAGTCACCCACACTCAGCTCCCAGGCATGGTCCCCTGCAGATGGAGCCTCCTTGCCCGTGACGCCCCTTGAGGCCATCCCTCCCTTCTCCCGCCAACCCCAGACTTGTGATTCCTGGAATGTTCTCTCAAATAAACCACTGACTCAGAGCCTGCTTTGAGAGAATCTGAGCCAGGTGCAGAGGGAAGACAGCTGTGAGGATTCCTGTTGGTTTGTTGGGGTTTGGTTTCCCCCATTTTGCTTTATTTTACGTTTATTTATTTGTAGGGTGAGCACAGGCCAGGGCCATTTGTGAAGGTCGGAGGACAACTCTGAAGCTGATTCTCTCCTTTCGCCATGTGAGTCCGGGAGCCTGAACTCAGGTTTCCAAGCAGCTGGACCATCTCACTGGCACGCCCACCTGTCCTTTGTTTAGTTTTAACAGATTGGGGTTTGGGGTAGAGCAGTTTGGGGCTGACGTCAAAACCAAGTGAAAGGTACAGAAATTTACTCATTGACCCCACTGTACCCACGTCCCACCAGGGTGACACACTCATCTTGACTGCTGAGCTTGCACACATGCATCATTATCACCCAAAGTCGGCAGTTCACATCAGGGCTCACTAATGTCACTCTGAAGTGTGCCCGTCAGTACAGTATCAGTGGTGGCCCTGCCCTCAGACGCCTCTACCTTAGACACACACACACACACACCACAGACATGCACATGCACACTCACACACATGTGCTCACACACGTGTACACGCATATACACATACCACACACACAAACACACATGCCTGGCAACTACTCCTTTCACTGCCTTGGTTGTCCTTCCCCAGACAGGCTGTATATTTGGTATTGTGCATTATGGTGACCAAAGTTTCTCCTACCCTTTTTCTGGGCCCCGAGAGCCCAGGTGGGTGTAAGCAAATAACCTTTTAACCTCTTTAAAAAAAAAAAAAAAAAAAAAAAAGCTGGTGACATAGCAGCCATTTAAGCATCCCTGGGACAATCTCCCGTTTCTTAACTCTCCGACAGGCTTGTGTTCAGCCGAGTGTGGCAATTCCTCAGAGGTGAAATTGCCTTGACAGAGTTGACTGTCTCTGGAGCACTTCCTCCTTTTTTCTATTGCAGGAAGTTCAACATCACACCAGAAGGATTTTCAACTCCGTTCCCTTAGAACCTTATTCTAAGTCCTTATCAGGAGGACTTCAAATCCCCCAAACAGAGGGCCAGAATTGTGGGACGAGGTGCTTCAATTTGAAGCACGGGTCCTGTCAGCAGCTGTCTATGATCTAGACATTTGGACCCAAGCCTACCTGACTCGAAAAAAGAAGCCCAGGAAGACTGTCTTTTGTCCCTCTTCTTCCTCCCGTGATAGCTACCATTAGGCAATCCATAGAAAGAAAAAAAACAAAACAAAACAAAACAAAAACAAAAAACAACCAAGCCCCAAATGGCCCATTAGAGGAAAACACCCAGGACAAAGGACAAGGCCCACGTGAGGAGGGAGGCCCGAGGATTGCCCAGAAGGAAAAGGACAGGGCCCACGTGAGGAGGGAAACCCGAGGATTGCCTGGGAGCAGATTTGCTGCTTTAGAAAAAGCAATTCTCTAATCAGAGAAGCTTTATCCCCTAACCTTCAACACCCACTGCTTGGTGTCAAGCCCTCTTGTGGCTTGGCTTCTCCTCCTCCTTGGCCTCAGACCGGCCATCAGAGCCCTGCTCCTCCTGGCACCCTGCCCTGCCTGGTTTTAAAACAGCAGATAAGTGGCATTGCAAACATCACTGCCAGTCGGGTTCTGGCTCAATACCAACCCATCCCCAACATAGAGGCTGAGGACCACGATGACATGTCTCCACTATAAAGTAAAACAGGAGGTGACGATGTCGGGGAATCACGGTCTACCAGGACGGAAAGCCCTGAGCTCAGCATGCAACGGAGGGCAGCCTTGGTTGGCAAGGCTTCCTCGTCTCTGCAGGGGACCCTGGACCCCCACAGCTTCTACCTTAGGGAAACTATGGGTCCAGTTCCCTTTCAGCAAGCACCTGGGATTCCTGGAACACCTTCCCATGTAAATGAGGTGTCTCAGTACCTTCGCCCTTCAGCAATGCCCCCTTCCCCCCACGGCTAGTCCTACCCCCTCCTCAAAGTTCTATATAACCTCACTCACCCCAATAAAGTTGATCTGCTTTCCCAAAGCTGGTTCCAGAAGTCATCATTTCTGCCTGTACTCAAACTCCCCGTTCGTCCCCTCTGTTCCTTTTACCCTGATCGGCCCATGATGCCTGGGAGCAAGGAGGCTCGAATTTTTAGAGCAGCTTTTTGTTCATTTATATTGACCTCATGATTCACCTGCCTCAGCCTCCTAAGTGACAACTTTGCAAACGAACACCACCAAGCCAGCTTTAAACACCTACTGAAGGGCTCTAGTAAGCCTGAGCACCGCAAATGTGGCTCTGGGAGGCCTTACCATACCCCACTGACTTTTCTGCCATGAAATTTGCAGGTAAATGGTGGGATCTAGAAAAGATCATCCTCAGTGAGGTATCTCAAAAGCAGAAAGACACACATGGTATATACTCACTTATAAGTGGATACTAGACCTATGAGATAGGATAAACATACTAAAATCTGTACACCTAAAGAAGCTAAGCAAGAAGGAGGACTCTGGGTAAGATGATCAATCCCCACTCAGAAAGGCAAATGGGATGGGCATCAGAAGAGGGAGAAAACAACAGAACAGGAGCCTACCACAGAGGGCATCTGAAAGACTCTACCCAGCAAGGTATCAAAACAGATGCTGAGATTCATAGCCAAGCATTGGGCAAAGGGAATCTTGTGAAAGAAGGGAAAGATAGAAAGACCTGGAAGAGTCTGGAATTCCACAAGGAGAGCAACAGAATCAAAAAATCTGGGCACAGAGGTCTTTTCTGAGACTGATACTCCAACCAAGGACCATTCGTAGAGATAAGAACATCTGTACAGAGGTAGCCCGTGGTAGCTCAGACTCCAAATAGGCTCCCTAGTAAGGGGAACAGGAGCTGTCTCTGACATGAACTCAGTGGCTGGCTCTTTAATCACCTCCCCCTGAGGGGGATAAGCCTTACCAGTCCACAGAGGAAGACAGTACAGCCAGTCCTGATGAGACCTGATAGGCTAAGGTCAGATGGAAGGGGAGGAGGACCTTCTCTTCAGTGGACTGGGGAAGGGACATGGGAGAAGATGAGGGAGGGAGGGCAGGATTGGAAGGGGGTGAGAGAGGGAGGACAGGTGGGGTTGGGAGGGTATGTAGGTGGGGCTATAGCTGGGATACAAAGCAAATAAATAAATAAAAATTATATTAAAAAAAAGGTCAGGCTGCTCTTCCCAGCAGTGACCTGCCCTATGGGACACTGTCTGTGTGGCAGTGTGGCAGGAGGCCTCAGCAGGCCCACACCCCTTAAAGTAAATACTCACCTCCAAGGCCATAGCTCTGACTCCTTGGCTCTCTGCCCAGGGACCTTTGTGTGTTTTCAGAGGTTTTGTTTTGATTGCTCGGGAACTCAGGCTAGAGATGGGAGGCATTCTGAGAGGAGCAGTGTCTAATGACAGCCGGGACCTCTTGCCCCAGCAGACACCCCAGCAACCAGGTTTTGGCAAGACTGCCGTTGACTTGTCCACACAGTCACTCCTTACTAACCATTGCCCTTCCCTGCCTCACTTCCCCACTGCAAGTCTTCCAACATACGCACTCTTGCATGGTCTGCACTCCTCTAGGGAACAGACAAAACCAGTCTCCATCAGTTTCTTTCCTGAAATACAGAGAAGGCAGCCCTTCCTGCATCGGCAGGGCCCCAGAGCCGGTATCTGTCAAAGCAGCCAGTCCTGGCCCCTGGGCCTGAGGAAGTGCCCAGCCTGGATGCTGGTTGCTGAAGAAATGAAATACCTGCAGCCCTTCATGCTGATAGGCACATCTCACACTGACAGGCTACCGGGGGTGTAGCACTGTATTTATTTTAAACAACCAGTTGCCGTGGCAACATCTACATTAGCCCAGTCTTTATTCTAAATCACACAGAAAATGCCCTCAGGAAGGGAGAGAGAAGCCCTGGTGGGCAAGGGCCACCCTGGGACTCAAACAGCAGCCAGCAAAGAGCCAATTTCTGGATGAGAGGTGGCCACGAGGCCCACCTATTTGAGCTGGTCTTCAGGCACATGTCTCTCCCTGGGTCTCACTTTGCCGTCAGTACAAAGGTTTGGAGAGGTGTGGGGAGTCTGTGTCCTGTACATGAGGCTTGCAAACTGCAGCTATTGCCTGGCTGTTTCTTCCCAATTCAGTCATTTTCCAAGATCCTAGTGGTGGAAAGGCAGGAGTAGCCAGGGGGAGGTGCTCACAGCCCGGTCCGGTTCCCACGGCCTGTAGAGTCGCACCAGCACCGCCTGCAGCAGGACTTACCAGAAGGGACATGAAGCCCAGCACAGTGGACTCTTCAACATCTCGTAATCAATACCACTTATTCAGGAAAATTCTTGGCAATGGGCTTTAGCGGTGGGTATATCTGGCTCATTTATAAGCTAGTTAGGCATCCCCACTCTCTGAAAGGCCTATCCTTTGGGATTCTTTTGGGCTACAAATGCTTCTGTGACAAATTCTTTTAACTCATTAGGATGATAGAAAGGGAATCTTTACAGTCTGAAGACAGGCAGGTGGATCTCTGTGAGGTCCAGGACAGCCTTCGATATGTAGTGAGACCCTATCTCAAAAAAAAAAGAAAGGGGAAAAAATGGTTCTATCTTTGAGGACAGTTTCTCTAATAAAAAGAGCCAATAACACAGCAGAGGCTGTGGGAAGCAGGGAAGAGGATTCCATCAGCTGTCTCTTTCCTTCATCCTTCAGGCTCATTCCCTCTGCCACTCTGGAGGGCACAGTACTGCTTCTGCAATCTAACTCACCTCAGCTGTAAAAAACAGAAACAAGCTCTGAAAAAGTCCTACTAAGGTGTAGCTGATCGTCTCTAATTGTGGAGGAGAAGGAACTAGAACCCAGCTACCTTGAGGCTAGCCAGTGGCAGGTCATTAGCAAGCCATCCTTTCTCCCTCATGCTTTGGTATCCTTTCTCAGAAGCTGTCCACCTCATTTTCAAAGACAGGACCTCTCACTAAAGCTAGAGTTCACAAATTGGGCGAGATTAGCAGGCCCCAGGGACACTCGTGCCTCTGCCCCCAGAGCTGTGCTTAAATGTGAGCATCACCCATTCCCAGCTTCTCTGACCCAACCCCAGTCCTCCAGTTTGTGCAATGGACACTTTTATCTGAGCCTTCTCCCCGGCCACTAGCATGGATTATTGGATTCTACATTGTACCCATATTTTAGAAAAAAAAAAAAAAAAATAGAATTGGGTTCACGAGCCTGCAAACACATTAAATAGGAGCCACCTTTTCTGACCTCTAATATGAACCTCCTTGATTGTGCTTACTGTCGGCCTTTGTGTCTTTAACTCTACTGGGCTGCTTTGTGTGTTTGCGGAAAGAAAACAAAGGGGGATCTGATGGCTGCGGCTGAGTGTTAGAAGCAGAAAGCTGGAGTGGGGTCTGCCTGCATCCCGCTTCCCCAGCTCCCATTTACAGCAAGAGATCTTCAGATGTCAGTGCAGAAGAGAGAGGTGGGAGGGCTGGTTTAACGCAATTTCCCTGCCCCACCCCACGAGGCTTCAGGATTCTTCCCCACCTGGAAGGCGAGCTCTTTCAGTGAAGGTCACCTTTAGAACCTGGCTGTGTTCCTATTACATTAGCATTTCTCAAAGAGAGGTGTCACCAGAACATCCCTCCCTTCCCCCTCCCCTGCCCTGTTCCACCCAGTGCCCACAGGTATTTGAACAGATCACGGGGCACCATTGCTTGTGTATCAAACGCAAACAGAACAGTTCGGAAATTTGATCCTCCACAAAGCATGTGTACCTCAAGGATTAAAAGCCCACAAACGAACCGGTTTGTTCATTTCTGTTCTGGCGAATGAACACGACCTTCACGTCTGTGGTTATTTATGGATTGCGGGAGTTTGAGCTTGCCACGGTGCACGGCCTGCAAGAGAGCACACATGCCACCCCGCAGAGACACACGGGCTTCCCTGGGAGGCGTCTGCCAGGCACCTGGCAGGCGGGCACTGCCCACAGCTCTTGGGGTCTCCTGCCATCAGAAGAGAAATACTTCATCCCTCCACTCATCACGTGTGCCCAGGAATAGTCATCTGTACAGCCTCAGGTTCTCGTTTGCTGGTACATAACAACCTCCATTTGGATCAAAATCCAAGAGAACAGAAAATATCAGCATCAAACAGCTAAGAAGGGCTGACGAGCCAGGTCAGAGGGTAAAGGTGTGTGCTGACAGCCTGCGTTCCCGAGACCCGCACGGCAGGAGCAGAGCTGCTCCACAAGCGTCCTCTGATGTCTGCATGCGTGTGTAGACATGCACACGTGAACACAAAGAGACACATATTCTAAGTAAATCAATTTTTTTAGATGGTAGAGAGTGGTGTTAGACTTAAAAAGGCCTGTGTCTGGGAGTGCTGGTGCACACAGGTAGTCCTAGCACTACTGGGAGACAGAGGCTGCTCCATCTCTGAAGCTCAAGGCCAGACTGCTCTACATAGAAGTTCCAAGGAGAGATCTAGCGTCTTAGTGAGAATTTCTATCCCTGTGATGAAACACTGTAACCAAAAGCAACTTTGGGAGCAAAGAGTTTACTTATTTATTTTTGTCTTGTTTTCTTTTTTTTTAATTTTTGTTTTATTTTTATATTAATCACAGGTTATTTACTTTGTATCCCAGCCGTAGCTCCCTTCCTCATCCCCTCCCAATCCCACCCTCCCTCCCTTATCTCCTCCCTGCCCCTTTCGAAGTCCACTGCTAGGGGAGGTCCTCCTCCCCTTCCATCTGACTCTAGCTTATCAGGTATCTCCAAGACTGGCTGCCATGTCCTCCTCTGTGGCCTAGCAAGACTGTTCCTCCCTCGGGGATGGGGGGAAGGTAAAAGAGCCAGTCCTTGAGTTCATGTCAGAAATAGTTCCTGTGGAAACCCACTTGGTTACTGAGCTACCATGGGCTACATCCAAGCAGGGGTTCTAGGTTATATCCATACATGGTCCTTGGTTGGAGAAACAGTCTCATAGAGGACCCCTGTGTCCTGATATTTTTTGTCCTTGTGGAGCTCCTGTCCTCTCTAGGTAGTACTAACTTCCCCTTAAGAGTTTATTTTTACTTATACTTTCACATCACTGTTTACCAACAAAGGAATTCAGGACAGGAACTCAGGTAGTCAGGAGCTGATGCAGAGGCCATGGAGGGGTGCTGCTTACTGGCTTGCTCCCCATGGACTTACTTGCTCAGCTGCTTTCTTATAGAATCCAGGACCACCTGCCCAGAGGTGATGTTCTTTTACTCAACCTATTGTGAAGAACACCTGGGTAATCTCCAGGTATCTACTGTTTAGCTGTTGCGAGGGGTGATAATTAAATATTAGCAGAGGTAAATGGTCGAAGCACATTCTGTGGGGTTTTCTTCTAGAGTTCATGCCCAGCTCCTTTACTTTTAAGAGTAAAAAAAATGGGGTTGCACAGTGCTCACAGCGACCCCATCCACAAAGGGCTGGGCCCTCCCTCACCAATCACTACTTAAGAAAATGCTGAACAGGCTTGTCTACAGCTGGATTTGTTTTTTAAGATTTATTTATTTATTATATATACAATGTTCTGTCTGCATATATGCCTGCACTCCAGGAGAGGGCACGAGATCTCGTTATAGATGGTTGTGAGCCACCATGTGCTTGCTGGAAATTGAACTCAGGACCTCTGGAAGAGCAGCCAGTGCTCTTACCTAGCCTTACAGCTGGATCTTATAGAGGCATTTTCTCAACTGAGGTCCCCTCCTCTCAGATGACTTTAGCTTATGTCAAATAAAACTAGCTAGCAAGCTTTGCCTTAAGAAACAAACAATGCCCCCTCCAAACCTTCTGGGTCCATTCTTCCCCACATTACGTTCTGTTGTGTTTTGTCTCTAGACAGTGTCTCACTAGAGAGCCCTAGCTGACCTGTAACATATTGTGTACAGGCTGGCCTCTAACTCACAGAGATCCAACTGCCTCTGCCTCTGCCTCTGCCTCTGCCTCTGCCTCTGCCTCTGCCTCTGCCTCTGCCTCTGCCTCTGCCTCTGCCTCTGCCTCTGCCTCTGCCTCTGCCTCTGCCTCTGCCTCTGCCTCTGCCTCCTCTGCCTCTGCCTCTGCTTCCCAAGTGCTGGGAATTTAAAGGCCAGGAGCTGATGATATTATACAGGAAAGCTGTAAGAAAGTGTTGCTAGACAGACACACAGCAACTAAACAGTTTTCTGTGCTCCTGGCCCAGCATCGCCCAGGAGGTGGTGGCTTAGTTCAGTGGCCTCCTCTGAAAAAGCTTCCTCTTTTGCAGTGGGTAAAAGGCGTGAAACATAGGGGCCTTCAGGTCTGGACACATACTTCAAATTAGGTTGATAGGAGGGGAAAGGCCAAAGGTCAGAAAGCCATAATTCAGGTCAAGAAGTCTCCAACGAATTCCTCTCCTCTCCCACCAGTGCTGTCAGAGATATGCAGGGAGCCTTGGATATGGGAGCCATGCTGGTATGGAAGACAAGCTCTGTCCTAGGCTCATTTCTGTTTGTGTCACAAAACACTCTCACCAGGGGCAACTTAGCAGAGAAAGGGGTTTTGTCTTTCAACTCCAAGTTGTAGTCCATCACTGCAGGAAGTCCCAGAGGCAGGAGCTTGAGACAGCTTGAGACATGACATATACATTCACAGAACAGAAAGGAGCAAGCACATCCATCCTGCCTTCCACTTAAGCTGAGTGAGCTTTCTTCTCTTGCACTGTTCAGGGCCCACAAAATGGTGCTGCCCACATTTCAGGCTCAACCAACAAGCAAAACAATTTCCCACTAAGGCTCTCTGAAGATGATCCTAGGGTGTGTCACGTGAACAGTCAAAATCAACCCAGATTACCCTCCAAGCTAGCTTGGTCCCGAAGAAGGGGCAGGGTTACTAGCCCCCAGCAAGGGCTATCCTTAGACAAATGGGCCACATGGAAAATGCACTACTCACTCACCCACTGCCTCCCTGGTCTCTAGAGCCTTCTTTCCTCCTTCTTTGACTTTCAGTTTCAGTCAGTCACTGACCATAAAAGCAATGTTGGAACCAGAGCTTCTGACCTTGTACAAAGCCCCTCTGCAGGACAGCGTTTTCTCAGCGTCTCCCTGTTATCTCAGTTAAGACAGATACCAGTGGAGCCATAGGCACCCCAAAACACACACACACACACACACACACACCGTGGAGGGGTAACCATTCAGAGGCCTGAGGCTTTCCCGACATGGGTCTCTGCTCCTTTTCTCTCACAAGTGTTAGACACAAGTTGTCATCTGAAGCTCTATCTACCAACTTCTGCTTCCCTCTCCTTTCTCCTCCACAGCTCTCCCTGAATAAATCCACTTCTCTAGTTCTATTTTAGCGTCCGAGTCTAAGCTGGCTTGGAGCTGTCCAGGACCATGGTGCTGATATTGGGAAATGTGCTGTGCAGACACAACCCGTGTTCCCCTCTGTGGCTGGGTGACCACTGTGTGTATTCTGTTCATCATCCTTATCTGGGGACGCATAGCTGGTATTGTCACAGGGCTTATGCAGAAGGTGAGGCACACAGAGATTTCGGGGATCATGAAGCCTGGTCTCCTGAGATGCCTCTCGGAAAACACAAGTGCTGCTGAAATCTGCAGTCACCCTCAGTCAGTCACATCCCCAGAAACAGGGTCATGCTGGCTTCTGCCTCTCCTATGGTCTGCTCTTCTTCAAGTGCCTCACAGTGAAATCCAGCAGGAAAAGTCTCATCTGGAAACGCAGCTCCCTGCGGCAGAAGAGGAGGGACCACAGGCAGAGTGAAGACAACAAGGCACTCCCAAGATGGACAGGAGTTTGCCCTTTGGTGCCAGCAGATGTCACCTACCATATGAGGTACCGAAGGAGTGAAGCAGATAGAAGAGAGCTTCTCAACAGTGAGGGCTGAGGGCCACCCCACCAGCCGTGTGACAGTGGACAGGCAACATAATCTCTCTGAGAGCCTCTTTCAGTGTGTGTCCATGTGCCTACATATCCGGGTGTGTATTTGTTGTTTGGGACATGGTCAGCCAGGCATGGTGGCTCTGGCCTTTAGTCCCAGCATTGGGAAGGCAGGGGCAGGCTGCTTTCTGAGTTTGAGGCCAGCCTAATCCATAGAGAAAGGAAAGGCAGGGCTACACAAAGAAACCCTGTCTCAAAAAACCGAAAGAGAAATGGAAGGTCTTGCTATGTAGTCTTGGCTGGCCCAGAAATCACTATGTGAATCAGGCTGTCCTCAGACTCAGAAATACATCTGCTTTTAACTCCCAAATGCTGGAATTAAAGGTGTGTGTGTGTGTGTTATACATAGAGAAGAATGAAATTCCATCATTTGCAGCAGTAAGGATGACTCTATAGGGGATCATGTTACATGAAATAAGATAGACTCAGGGAGATAAATACTGTGTGTTTTTCCTCACATGTGGAAGGCTATCTAAAAGAAGTTAGTCTGAGAGCAGAGTAGGGATTGTTAGAAGTTTGGTGAGAGAAGAGGGTGGAAAGGGGGAATTGGTCAGTGTTTGCATGTAAGAAAAAATATATCGAAACCCATTAATATGTATGATTTGAGTGTTACATTTTAAAGTAAATAATAAGTAAGATAAAACCCGGAAAGGTACCTGGCCCTAACTGATTTATATAAGGAATCCGTATGTCTACAAATGTAGATAACAGCAGCAGTCTCCCGAATTCAGTAACTGATTTATAAATGCAAAGTAAATAGCATGTAGTGAAAGAAGAAAGCACCTCCCCAAACTAGTCAAGGCCACGGGCTCGCCATTGCTTCGACAGCGTTCTATCCCAACTTAAATTTTCACAGAAGACTTCAGGAGAGCGAGTGGTGTAAGCGGGTGTAGAGGAACCCCGTGTTGACCAATTGTCATAAACACTGGGCAGCATCTACTTAGAGATGCCCTTAAAGAGCAAAAATGAAACATTGTCACGGAGACAAGCATAGTTATCCAGGAGCTGCTAACCATGCGGGGAGCAAAGGGGAACCGTGGGAGTCCGGTGATTTAGCTCAGGCTGCCAGCCTCCGGGAGCGTTATCTTTGGCTGTGTATTTAGTTCTGAACTTCCAGAAATGTCACCTGGAAAATTAGAGCTTTCCACTATCTTTTAGACAACTCCATTCATTGCTGTTAAAAACCATCAACTTTGTTTTTATCCGGGTTTGGTTGGTTTGTACCCTTGACTGCTTTCATGTTTTTCAAGACAGAGTTTCTCCATGTAGCCCAGCCTAGAGACCCTATGTCCCTCCTGCTTCAGCCTTCTGAGCACTGAACCACAGGCAGCCCATTCTCCTCTCAACTGCCTCTTTTATTTTTTGTCAAAAACAAAAACAAACAAAAAAAAACTAGGGCTCATGCAGAATCAGACCCCTTGCGGACAACGAGAGAAGAAAAGACTTAACAAAAGCCCAGGCCAGCACAAGCAGGAGAAATGTGAAACAGCAGTCTAGAAGCTGTGCCCCCTGTGTTGCGTGCCCCTTTGGTCCTCTGAGCTTCCAGCTTTCTGACAAAGGGATGGGTGGCTGCAGAAACCATCTCTTGAGAGGGTCACAAGCCTCTAGTTTCTAGGCCCAGCATCCAAAGGCTCTGAAAGATTCATTTGTGACTCGGTCATAAACCTTGCCCTCTGCTGATGGGAGGTTATTTTTAGTCTTGATGCTAAGCTACATGAATATTCATGAGTTTGGCTGCAGAAATATTAATATGTTGATGATACTGTGCCTCTCC